>NC_091977.1:272132400-272409461 GCF_044704955.1 Pristiophorus japonicus | reverse complement strand
CCCACAGCCTCTCTCTCCCCCCAACCAGTCTCTCTCTCCACCCCTAGCCTCTCTTTCCCCGGCAGCCTCTCTCTCTCCCCCTCAGCCTCTCTCTCCCCCCCAGCCTCTCTCTCTCCCCCGCAGCCTCCCTCTCCCCCCACCAGCCTCTCTCTCCCCCGTCCAGCCTCTCTCTCCGCCCCCCCACCCAGCCTCTCTCTCCGCCCCCCCCCAGCCTCTCTCACCCCCCAGCCTCTCTCACCACCCCACAGCCTCTCTCCCCCTCCCAGCCTCTCTCTCTCCCCCTCAGCCTCTCTCTCTCCCCCTCCCCCCACCTCTCTCCCCACCCTCCAGCCTCTCTCTCCCCCTACCCCAGCCTCTCACCCCTCCCCAGCCTCTCTCACCCCCCAAGCCTCTCTCTCCCCTTCAGCTTCTCTCTCCTCGCCACCAGCCTCTCTCCCCTTCAGCCTCTCTCTCCCCTCCCCACCAGCCTCTCTCCCCCACCAGCCTCTCTCTCCCCCTCAGCCTCTCTCTCTCCCCTCACCACAGCCTCTCTCTCCACCCCCAGCCCATCTCTCTTCCCCCCCAGCCTCTCTCCCTCCACCCCCAGCCGCTCTCTCTCCCCCCCAGCCCCTCTCTCTCCACCCCCATCCCCTCTCTCTACCCCCAGCCCCTCTCTCTCCACCACCAGCCCCTCACTCTCCCCCCAGCCCCTCTCTCTCCTCCCAGCCCCTCTATCTCCCCCTCAGCCTCTCTCTCCCCCCCAGCCCCTCTCTCTCCCCCCCAGCCCCTCTCTCTCCCCCTTTCCAGCCTCACTCTCCCCTGTCTGTCTCCCCCCAGCCTCTCTCTCCCCCACAGCCTCTCTCTCCCCCCCAGCCTCTGTTTCTCCCCCGCAGCCTCTCTCTCCACCCACAGCCTCTCTCTCCCCCCATCCAGTCTCTCTCTCCACCCCCAGCCTCTCTCTCCCCGGCAGCCTCTCTCTCCCCCTCAGCCTCTCTCTCCACCACCAGCCCCTCACGCTCCCCCCAGCCCCTCTCTCTCCTCCCAGCCCCTCTCTCTCCCCCTCAGCCTCTCTCTCCCCCCCAGCCCCTCTCTCTCCCCCCTAGCCCCTCTCTCTCCCCCTTTCCAGCCTCACTCTCCCCAGTCTCTCTCCCCCCAGCCTCTCTCTCCACCACAGCCTCTCTCTCCACCCCCAGCCTCTCTCTCCACCCCCAGCCTCTCTCTCCCCCAACCAGCCTCTCTCTCCAACCCCAGCCTCACTCTCCCCGGCAGCCTCTCTCTCCCCCTGAGCTTCTCTCTCCCCCCCAGCCTCTCTTTCTCCCCCGCAGCCTCTCTCTCCCCCTACCAGCCTGTCTCTCTCCTTCCCAGCCTCTCTCTCTCCACCCCAACCTCTCTCTCTCCCCGCAGCCTCTCTCTCTCTCCCGCAGCCTCTCTCCCCCCACCCCCAGCCTTTCTCTCTCCCCCCAGCTCCTCTCTCTCCCCCCCAGCCCCTCTCTCTCCCTCCCACCCCTCTCTCTCCCCCCAGCCCCTCTCTCTCCCCCTCCAGCCCCTCTCTCTCCCTCCCAGCCCCTCTCTCTCTCCCCCAGCCTCTCTCTCTCACTCCTCCCCCCAGCCCCTCTCTCTCCATCCCCAGCCCCTCTCTCTCCACCCCCAGCCTCTCTCTCTCCCCCCCCAGCCTCTCTCTCTCCCCCCCAGCCTCCCTCTCTCCCCCTCAGCCCATCTCTCTCCCCCTCAGCCCATCTCTCTCCACACCAGCCTCTCTCTCCACCCCAGCCTCTCTCTCCCCCCCAGCCTCTCTCTCCCCCTCCCCCCAGTCTCTCTCGCGCCCCCCAGCCTCTCTCTCCCCCCAGCCTCTCTCTCTCCCCCTTCCCCCATCCTCTCTCCTCCCCCCCCCGCCCCCAGCCCCTCTCTCCACCCCCCCCAGCCTCCCTCTCCCCCCTAGCCTCTCTCTCTCCCCGGCAGCCTCTTTCTCGCAACCCCCCAGCCTCTCTCTCCCCCACCAGCCTCTCTCTCCCACACAGCCTCTCCCTCCCCGCAGCCTCTCGCCCCCCCCCCAGCCTCTCTCTCTCTCCCCCCACAAGTTCCCTCTCTCCCCCCCAGCCTCTCTCTCTCTCTCCCCTAGCCTCTCTCTCTCCCCCCCAGCCTCTTTCTCTCCCCCTCAGCCTCTCTCTCGCCCCCTCAGCCTCTCTCTCCACCCCAGCCCCTCTCTCTCCCCCCCAGCCCCTCTCTCTCCCCCCCAGCCCCTCTCTCTCCCCCCAGCCCCTCTCTCTCCCCCCCAGCCCCTCTCTCTCCCTCCCAGCCCCTCTCTCCACCCCCAGCCTCTCTCTCTCCACCCCCAGCCCCTCTCTCTCCCCCTCAGCTTCTCTCCCCCCCCCAGACTCTCTCTCTCCCCCCCAGCCTCCCTCTCTCCCCCTCAGCCTCTCTCACCACCCCAGCCACTCTCTCCCACTCTCTCTCTCCCCCTCCACCCAGCTCTCTCTTCGCCCCAACCAGCCTCTCTCCCCCCCAGCCTCTCTCTCCCCCTCAGCCTCTCTCTCTCCCCCTCAACCCATCCTCTCTCTCCTCCCGCCCCCCCAGCCCCTCTCTCCGCACCCCCCAGCCTCTCTCCTCCCCCCCCCCCGCAGCCTCTCTCTCTCCCCGGGAGACTCTTTCTCGCACCAACCCAGCCTCTCTCTCCCCCACCAGCCTCTCTCTCCCACACAGCCTCTCTCTCCCCGCCAGCCTCTCTCTCCCCCCCAGCCTCTCTCTCTCCCCCTCAGCCTCTCTCTCTCCCCCGCCAGCCTCCCTCTCTCCCCCTCAGCCTCTCTCTCTCCCCCGTAGTCTCTCTCTCTCACCCCCATCCCCTCTCTCTCCCCCGAGCCCCTCTCTCTCTTCCACCAGCCCCTCACTCTCCCCCCCCAGCCCCTCTCTCTCCCCCTCAGCATTTCACTCCCCCCCAGCCCCTCGCTCTCCCCCACAGCCTCTCTCTCCCCCCCCCAGCCTCTGTCTCTCCCCCGCAGCCTCTCTCTCCCCCCCAGCCTCTCTCTCCACCTCCCCCCAGTCTCTCTCCCCCCCCCCAGCCTCTCTCTCCCCCCAGCCTCTCTCTCTCCCCCTTCCCCCATCCTCTCTCCCCCCCCCCCGCCCCCAGCCCCTCTCTCCACCCCCCCCCAGCCTCTCTCTTCCCCCTAGCCTCTCTCTCTCTCCCCCCACAAGCTCCCTCTCTCCCCCTCAGCCTCTCGCTCCCCCCCAGCCTCTCTCTCTATCCCCCCACAAGCTCCCTCTCTCCCCCTCAGCCTCTCTCTCTCCCCCCCAGCCTCTCTCTCTCTCTCCCCTAGCCTCTCTCTCTCCCCCCCAGCCTCTTTCTCTCCCCCTCAGCCTCTCTCTCTCCCGCCCAGCCCCTCTCTCTCCTCCCCAGCCCCTCTCTCTCCCCCCAGCCCCTCTCTCTCCCCACAGCCCCTCTCTCTCCCCCCCAGCCCCTCTCTCTCCATCCCCAGCCCCTCTCTCTCCACCCCCAGCCTCTCTCTCTCCCCCTCAGCCTCTCTCCCCCCCAGACTCTCTCTCTCCCCCCCAGCCTCCCACTCTCCCCCTCAGCCTCTCTCTCCACCCCAGCCACTCTCTCCCACTCTCTCTCTCCCCCTCCACCCAGCTCTCTCTTCGCCCCAACCAGCCTCTCTCCCCCCCAGCCTCTCTCTCCCCCTCAGCCTCTCTCTCTCCCCCTCCACCCATCCTCTCTCTCGCCCCGCCCCCCCAGCCCCTCTCTCCGCACCCCCCAGCCTCTCTCCCCCCCCCCCCCCCAGCCTCTCTGTCTCCCCGGGAGACTCTTTCTCGCACCACCCCAGCCTCTCTCTCCCCCACCAGCCTCTCTCTCCCACACAGCCTCTCTCTCCCCGCCAGCCTCTCTCTCCCCCCCAGCCTCTCTCTCTCCCCCGTAGTCTCTCTCTCCCCCCCAGCCTCTCTCTCTCCCCCGTAGTCTCTCTCTCTCACCCCCATCCCCTCTCTCTCCCCCCCAGTCCCTCTCTCTCCACCACCAGCCCCTCACTCTCCCCCCCCAGCCACTCTCTCTCTTCCACCAGCCCCTCACTCTCCCCCCCAGCCCCTCTCTCTCCCCCTCAGCATTTCTCTCCCCCCCAGCCCCTCTCTCTCCCCCACAGCCTCTCTCTCCCGCCCCCAGCCTCTGTCTCTCCCCCGCAGCCTCTCTCTCCACCCATAGCCTCTCTCTCCCCCCAACCAGTCTCTCTCTCCACCCCCAGCCTCTCTCTCCCCGGCAGCCTCTCTCTCCCCCTCAGCCTCTCTCTCCCCCCCAGCCTCTCTCTCCCCCGCCAGCCTCTCTCTCTTCCCCGCAGCCTCTCTCTCCCCCCCCCAGCCTCTCTCTCCGCCTCCCCACCCAGCCTCTCTCTCCGCCCCCCCCAGCGTCTCTCATCCCCCCAACCTCTCTCCCCCCCTAGCCTCTCTCTCTCTCCCCCTCAGCCTCTCTCTCACCCCCTCCCCCCACCTCTCTCTCCCCGCCCTCCAGCCTCTCTCTCCCCCCACCCCAGCCTCTCTCCTCTCCCCAGCCTCTCTCACCCCCCCAGCCTCTCTCTCCCCTTCAGCCTCTCTCTCCCCGGCACCAGCCTCCCTCTCTCCCCCGCAGCCGCTCTCTCTCCTCCCCAGACTCTCTCTCTCAACCGCAGCCTCTCTCTCCACCCCCAGCCTCTCTCTCCCCCGCAGCCTCTCTCGTCACCCCCAGCTTCTCTCTCCCCCTCAGCCTCTCTCTCCAACCCAACCACTTTCTCCCCCTCAGCCTCTCTCTCTCCCCCTCCACCCAGCCTCTCTCTCCACCCCCCCAGCCTCGCTCCCCCCCGCCGTCCTCTCACCCCCCCAGCCTCTCCCCCTCCCCTCAGCCTCTCTCTCCCCCCGCCGCCCCCCCCAGCCCCTCTCTCCCCCCCTCGGCCTCTCTCTCTCCCCCTCCCCCTCCCCCCAGCCTCTTTCTCCCCCACCAGCCTCTCTCTCCCCCTCAGCCTCTCTCTCTCTCCACCCCAGCCTCTCTCTCCCCGTCAGCCTCTCTCTCTCCCACTCCCCCCAGCCTCTCTCTCCCCCCGCCCCCAGCCTCTACCCCCCAGCCTCTCTCTCCCCCCCAGCCTCTCTCTCCCTTTCAGCCTCTCTCTCAACCCCCCCAGCCTCTCTCCGCCACCCCAGCCTCTCTCTCCACCCCCAGCCCCTCTCTCTCCCCCACAGCCCCTCTCTCTCCCCTTTCCAGCCTCACTCTCCCCTGTCTGTCTCCCCCCAGCCTCTCTCTCCCCCTCAGCCTCTCTCTTCCCCCCAGCCTCTCTCTCTCCCCCGCAGCCTCTCTCTCTCCCCCCACCAGCCTCTCTCTCCCCCCCCCGAGCCTCTCTCTCTGCCCCCCTACCCAGCCTCTCTCTCCGACCCCCCCAGCCTCTCTCACCCCCCAGCCTCTCTCACTCCCCCAGCCTCTCTCCCCCCCCCAGCCTCTGTCTCTTCCCCTCAGCCTCTCTCTCTCCCCCTCCCCCCACCTCTCTCTCCCCGCCCTCCAGCCTCTCTCTCCCCCCACCCCAGCCTCTCTCCCCTCCCCAGCCTCTCTCTCCCCTTCAGCTTCTCTCTCCCCGCCACCAGCCTCTCTCTCCCCTTCAGCCTCTCTCTCCCCTCCCCACCAGCCTCTCTCCCCGACCAGCCTCTCTCTCCCCCCCAGCCACTCTCTCTCCACCCCCATCCCCTCTCTCTCCCCCCCAGCCACTCTCTCTCCACCACCAGCCCCTCACTCTCCCTCCAGCCCCTCTCTCTCCTCCCAGCCCCTCTCTCTCCCCCTCAGCCTCTCTCTCCCCCCCAGCCCCTCTCTCTCCCCCCCAGCCCCTCTCTCTCCCCCCTAGTCCCTCTCTCTCCCCCTTTCCAGCCTCACTCTCCCCAGCCTCTCTCTCCACCACAGCCTCTCTCTCCACCACAGCCTCTCTCTCCACCACAGCCTCTCTCTCCAACCCCAGCCTCACTCTCCCCGGCAGCCTCTCTCTCCCCCTGAGCTTCTCTCTCCCCCCCAGCCTCTCGCTCTCCCCCGCAGCCTCTCTCTCCCCCCACCAGCCTGTCTCTCTCCTTCCCAGCCTCTCTCTCTCCACCCCCAACCTCTCTCTCTCCCCCCAGCCTCTCTCTCTCCCCCGCAGCCTCTCTCCCCCCACCCCCAGCCTCTCTCTCCCCTCCACAGCATCTCTCTCTCCCCCCGCAGGCCCTCTCTCCCCCTCAGCCTCTCTCCACCCCCCCCCCCCCTCAGCCTCTCTCTCTCCTCCCCAGCCTCTCTCTCTCCAACCCCAGCCTCTCTCTCCCCCTCAGCCTCTCTCTCTCCTTCCCAGCCTCTCTCTCTAACCCCCCAGCCTCTCGCTCCCCCGCCACCCCCCAGCCTCTCTCCCTCCACCCCAGCCTCTCTCTCTCCTCCACAACCTCTCTCTCTCCTCCCCAGCCTCTCTCTCTCCACCCCAGCCTCTCTCTCCCCCTCAGCCTCTCTCTCTCCCCCTCAGCCTCTCTCTCTCCCCTCAGCCTCTCTCTCCCACTCAGCCTCTCTCTCTCTCACCTCAGCCACTCTCTCCCCCCCAGCCTCCCTCTCTCCCCCCAGCCTCTCTCTCTCCTCACCAGCCTCTCTCTCCACCCCCAGCCTCTCTCTCCCCCGCCCCCCAGCCTCTCCCCCCCCCACAGCCTCTATCTTTGCCCCCCAGCCTCACTCTCTCCCCCGCCCAGCCTCTCCCCCCCAAGCCTCTCTCTCCCCCCCCAGCCCCTCTCTCCGCCCCTCCCAGCCTCTCTCTCCCCCCCAGCCTCTCTCTTCTCCCCCAGCGTCTCTCTCTCCCCCGCAGCCTCTTTCTCGCATCCCCCCCCAACCTCTCTCTCCCCCCCTCCCGAACCTCTCGCTCCCACATAGCCTCTCTATCCCCCTCAGCCTCTCTCTCTCCCCCCCCCCCCCGCCCCCCGCCGCTCTCTCTCCCTCTCGGCCTCTCTCTCTCCCCCACCCCCAGCCTCTCTCTCCCCCCCAGCCTCTCTCCCCCCCCCCGACAGCCTCTCTTCCCCCCCAGCCTCTCTCTCCCCCCCAGCCTCTCTCTCCACCCCCAGCCTCTCTCTCCGTCGCCCCTCAGCCTCTCTCACTCCCCCACAGCCTCTCTCTCCCCCCAGCCTCTCTCTCCCCCGTCCCCCAGCCTCTCTCACTTCCCCGCAGCCTCTCTCTCCCCCTCAGCCTCTCTCTCCACCCCAGTCTCTCTCCGCACCCCCAGCCCCTGTCTCTGCCCCCCCAGCCTCTCTCTCCCCCTCAGCCTCTCTCTCTTCCCCAGTCTCTCTCTGCCCCCCCAGCCTCTTTCTCCCCCTCAGCCTCTCTCTCCACCCCAGTCTCTCTCCGCCCCCCCAGCCCCTGTCTCTGCCCCCCCAGCCTCTCTCTCCCCACCAGCCTCTCTCTCCTCCCCAGCCTCTCTCTCCCCCCCAGCCTCTCTCTCCCCCCCCAGCCTCCCTCTCTCCCCCTCAGCCTCTCTCTCTTCCCCCCCCCAGCCTCTCTCTCCCCCCCCAGCCTCCCTCTCTCCCCCTCAGCCTCTCTCTCTTCCCCCCCCCAGCCTCTCTCTCCCCCCCCAGCCTCCCTCTCTCCCCCTCAGCCCCTCTCTCTCCCCCCCGCAGCCTCTCTCTCTTCCCCGCAGCCTCTTTCTCGCACTGCCCCAACCTCTCTCTCCCCGCCCAGCCTCTCTCTTCCCCCCCAGCCTCTCTCTCTCCCCCCCAGCCTCTCTCTCCCCCCCAGCCTCTCTCTCTTCCCCCCAGCCTCTCTCTCCCCCCCCAGCCTCTCTCTCTCCCCCCCAGCATCCCTCTCTCCCCCCCCAGCCTCCCTCTCTCCACCTCAGCCTCTCTTTCTCCCCCCCCCAGCCTTCCTTTCTCCCCCTCAGCCTCTCTCTCTCCCCCCCAAACTCTCTCTCTCCCCCCTAGCATCTCTATCTCCCCACTAGCCTCCCTCTCTCCCCCTCAGCCCCTCTCTGTCCCCCTCAGCCTCTCTCTCTCCCCCAGCCTCTCTCTCTCCCCCTCCTCCCAGTCTCTCCTTCCCCCCCCCAGCCTCTCTCCCCCCCCACCAGCCTCTCTCACCCCTCCGCCAGCCTCTCTCCCCACCCCCAGCCTCTTTCTCTACCCCTCAGTCCCTCTCTCTCCCCCCCAGCCCCTCTCTCTCCACCCCCAGCCCCTCTCTCTCCCCCAGCCCCTCTCTCTCCGCCCCCAGCCCCTCTCTCTCCCCCCCAGCCCCTCTCTCTACCCCCAGCCCCTCTCTCTCCCCCACAGACCCTCTCTCTCCCCCCCCAGCCCCTCTCTCTCTCCCCCAGCCTCTCTCTCTCACCCTTCTCCCCAGTCCCTCTCTCTCCACCCCCAGCCCCTCTCTCTCCACCCCCAGCCCCTCTCTCTCAACCCCAGCCTCTCTCTCTCCCCCTCAGCCTATCTGCCCCCCAGCCTCCCTCTCTCCCCCTCAGCCTCTCTCTCCACCCCAGCCACTCTCTCTCCCCCTCCACCCAGCCTCTCTCTCCCCCTCAGCCTTTCTCTCTCCCCCTTCCCCCATCCTCTCTCTCCCACCCCCCAGCCTCTCTCTCCCCCTAGCCTCTCTCTCCCCCTCAGCCTCTCTCTCTCCCCCTCCCCCCAGCCTCTCTCTCCGCCACCCCCCCCAGCCTCTCTCTCCCCCTCAGCCTCTCTCTCTCCCCCTTCCCCATCCTGTCTCCCCGCCGCCAGCCCCTCTCTCCGCACCCCCTAGCCTCTCTCTCTCCCCCCCAGCCTCTCTCTCGCCCCCCCAGCCTCCCTCTCTCCCCCTCAGCCCATCTCTCTCCCCCTCAGCCCATCTCTCTCCACACCAGCCTCTCTCTCCACCCCAGCCTCTCTCTCCACCCCAGCCTCTCTCTCCCCCCCCCCCCCGCCACAGCCTCTCTCTCCACCTCAGCCTCTCTCTCCCCCTCATCCTTTCTCTCTCCCCCTCCTCCCATCCTCTCTCTCCCCCCCCGCAACCTCTCTCTCCCCCCACCAGCCTCTCTCCCCCCCCCCACCACCAGCCTCTCTCCACCCATCCCAGCCTCTCTCTGCCCCCCAGCCTCGCTCTCCCCCCCAGCCCCTCTCTCTCCCCCTCAGCCTCTCTCTCTCCCCTCAGCCCTCTCTCACCCCCAGCCTCACTCTCTCCCCCCAGCCCCTCTCTCTCCCCCCCAGCCCCTCTCTCTGCCTCCCAGCCCCTCTCTCTCCCCCCAGCCCCTCTCTCTCCCCCCCAGCCCCTCTCTCTCCCTCCCAGCCCCTCTCTCTCTCCCCCAGCCTCTCTCTCTCACCCCTCCCCCCAGCCCCTCTCTCTCCATCCCCAGCCCCTCTCTCTCCACCCCCAGCCTCTCTCTCTCCCCCCCCAGCCTCTCTCTCTCCCCCTCAGCCCTCTCTCACCCCCAGCCCCACTCTCTCCCCCCAGCCCCTCTCTCTCCCCCCCAGCCCCTCTCTCTGCCTCCCAGCCCCTCTCTCTCCCCCCAGCCCCTCTCTCTCCCCCCCAGCCCCTCTCTCTCCCTCCCAGCCCCTCTCTCTCTCACCCCCAGCCTCTCTCTCTCACCCCTCCCCCCAGCCCCTCTCTCTCCATCCCCAGCCCCTCTCTCTCCACCCCAAGCCTCTCTCTCTCCCCCGCCAGCCTCTCTCTCTCCCCCTCAGCCTCTCTCCCCCCGCAGACTCTCTCTCTCTCTCCCCCAGCCTCCCTCTCTCCCCCTCAGCCTCTCTCTCCACCCCAGCCACTCTCTCTGCCTCCCAGCCCCTCTCTCTCACCCCCAGCCCCTCTCTCTCCCTCCCAGCCCCTCTCTCTCTCCCCCAGCCTCTCTCTCTCACCCCTCCCCCAGCCCCTCTCTCTCCATCCCCAGCCCCTCTCTCTCCACCCCCAGCCTCTCTCTCTCCCCCCCCAGCCTCTCTCTCTCCCCCTCAGCCTCTCTCCCCCCGCAGACTCTCTCTCTCTCCCCCAGCCTCCCTCTCTCCCCCTCAGCCTCTCTCTCCACCCCAGCCACTCTCTCCCCCTCAGCCTCTCTCTCTCCCCCTCCACCCAGCTCTCTCTTCGCCCCACCCAACCTCTCTCCCCCCCAGCCTCTCTCTCCCCCTCAGCCTCTCTCTCTCCCCCCTAGTCACTCTCTCTCACCCCCATCCCCTCTCTCTCCACCACCAGCCCCTCACTCTCCCCCCCCAGCCACTCTCTCTCTTCCACCAGCCCCTCACTCTCCCCCCCAGCCCCTCTCTCTCCCCCTCAGCATTTCTCTCCCCCCCAGCCCCTCTCTCTCCCCCACAGCCTCTCTCTCCCGCCCCCAGCCTCTGTCTCTCCCCCGCAGCCTCTCTCTCCACCCATAGCCTCTCTCTCCCCCCAACCAGCCTCTCTCTCCCCCCCCCCAGCCTCTCTCTCTCCCCCGCAGCCTCTCTCTTCCCCCACCAGCCTCTCTCTCTCCCCCTCAGACTCTCTCTCCCCCCCAGCCCCTCTCTCTCCCCCTTTCCAGCCTCATTCTCCCCAGTCTCTCTCCCAACAGCCTCTCTCTCCCCCGCAGCCTCTCTCTCCCCCTCAGCCTCTCTCTCTCCCCCTCCCCCCAGCCTCTCTCTCTCCCCCTCCCCCCAGCCTCTCTCTCCCCGCCCTCCAGCCTCTCTCTCCCCCCGCCCCCAGCCCCTCTCCCCTCCCCAGCCTCTCTCACCCCCCAGCCTCTCTCTCCCCTTCAACCTCTCGCTCCCCCCACCCCCCAGCCTCTCTCTCCCCTTCAGCCTCTCTCTCCCCTCCCCCCCGCAGCCTCTCTCCCCCACCAGCCTCTCTCTCTCCCTCAGCCTCTCTCTCTCCCCTCCCCCCAGCCTCTCTTTCCACCCCCAGCCCCTCTCTCTTCCCCCCCCCCAGGCCGTCTCCCTCCAACCCCAGCCCCTCTCTTTCCCCCTAGCCCCTCTCTCTCCACCCCATCCCCTCTCTCTCCCCCCCAGCCCCTCTCTCTCCACCACCAGCCCCTCACTCTCCCCCTCAGCCCCTCTCTCTCTTCCACCAGCCCCTCACTCTTCCCCCCAGCCCCTCTCTCGCCCCCTCAGCATTTCTCTCCCCCCAGCCCCTCTCTCTCCCCCCCAGCCCCTCTCTCTCCCCCCCAGCCCCTCTCTCTCCCCCTTTCCAGCCTTACTCTCCCCTGTCTGTCTCCCCCCAGCCTCTCTCTCCCCCACAGCCTCTCTCTCCCCCCCAGCCTCTGTCTCTCCCCCGCAGCCTCTCTCTCCACCCACAGCCTCTCTCTCCCCCCAACCAGTCTCTCTCTCCACCCCCAGCCTCTCTCTCCCCGGCAGCCTCTCTCTCCCCCTCAGCCTCTCTCTCCCCCCCAGCCTCTCTCTCTCCCCCGCAGCCTCTCTCTCCCCCCACCAGCCTCTCTCTCCCCCCCCAGCCTCTCTCTCCGCACCCCCCCAGCCTCTCTCTCCGCACCCCCACCCAGCCTCTCTCTCCGCCCCCCCCAGCCTCTCTCACCCCCCAGCCTCTCTCACCCCCCCAGCCTCTCTCCCCCCCGCAGCCTCTCTCTCTCCCCCTCAGCCTCTCTCTCTCCCCCTCCCCCCACCTCTCTCTCCCCACCCTCCAGCCTCTCTCTCCCTCCACACCAGCCTCTCTCCCCTCCCCAGCCTCTCTCACCCCCCCAGCATCTCTCTCCCCTTCAGCTTCTCTCTCCACGCCACCAGCCTCTCTCTCCCCTTCAGCCTCTCTCTCCCCTCCCCACCAGCCTCTCTCCCCCACCAGCCTCTCTCTCTCCCCAGCCCCTCTCTCCACCACCAGCCCCTCACTCTCCCTTCAGCCACTCTCTCTCCTCCCAGCCCCTCTCTCTCCCCCTCAGCCTCTCTCTCCCCCCAAGCCCCTCTTTCTCCCCCCCAGCCCCTCTCTCTCCCCCCAGCCCCTCTCTCTCCCCCTTTCCAGCCTCACTCTCGCCAGTCTCTCTCCCCCCAGCCTCTCTCTCCACCACAGCCTCTCTCTCCCCCAACCAGCCTCTCTCTCCACCCCCAGCCTCACTCTCCCCGGCAGCCTCTCTCTCCACCTGAGCCTCTCTCTCCCCCCACCAGCCTGTCTCTCTCCTTCCCAGCCTCTCTCTCTCCACCCCCAACCCCTCTCTCTCCGCCCAGCCTCACTCTCTCTCCCGCAGCCTCTCTCCCCCCACCCCCAGCCTTTCTCTCTCCTCCACAGCATCTCTCTCTCCCCCCCGCAGGCCCTCTCTCCCCCTCAGCCTCTCTCCCCCCCGCACACAGCGTCTCTCTCTCCTCCCCAGCCTTTCTCTCTCCAATCCCAGCCTCTCTCTCCCCCTCAGCCTCTCTCTCTCCTTCCCAGCCTCTCTCTCTCCACCCCCAACCCCTCTCTCTCCCCCCAGCCTCTCTCTCTCTCCCGCAGCCTCTCTCCCCCCACCCCCAGCCTTTCTCTCTCCTTCCCAGCCTCTCTCTCTAACCCCCCAGCCTCTCGCTCCCCCGCCACCCCCCAGCCTCTCTCCCTCCACCCCAGCCTCTCTCTCTCCTCCACAACCTCTCTCTCTCCTCCCCAGCCTCTCTCTCTCCACCCCTAGCCTCTCTCTCTCCACCCCAGCCTTTCTCTCTACCCCCAGCCTCTCTCTCCCCCTCAGCCTCTCTCTCTCCCCCTCAGCCACTCACTCCCCCCCAGCCTCCCTCTCTCCCCCCAGCTTCTCTCTCTCCTCACCAGCCTCTCTCTCCACCCCCAGCCTCTCTCTCCCCCGCCCCCCAGCCTCTCTCACTCCCCCGCAGCCTCTCTCACCCCCAGACTCCCTCTCACCCCCTCAACCTCTCTCTCTCCCCCCCAGCCTCTCTTTCTCCCCCCCAGCCTCTCTCTTCCCTCCCCCCCAAGCCTCTATCTCTACCCCCCAGCCTCACTCTCTCCCCCTCAGCCTCTCTCTCCACCCCAGCCACTCTCTCCCCCACAGCCTCTCTCTCTCGCCCTCCACCCAGCTCTCTCTCCCCCGCCCAGCCTCTCCCACCCCAGCCTCTCTCTCCCCCTCAGCCTCTCTCTCTCCCCCTCCCCCCATCCTCTCTCCCCCCCCATCCCCTCTCTCCGCCCCCTCAGCCTCTCTCTCCCCCCCCAGCCTCTCTCTCCGCCCCCCCCCAGCCTCTCTCTCCCCCCAGCCTCTCTCTTCTCCCCCAGCGTCTCTCTCTCCCCCGCAGCCTCTTTCTCGCACCTCCCCCAACCTCTCTCTTCCCCCCCCCCAGCCTCTCGCTCCCACACAGCCTCTCTATCCCCCTCAGCGTCTCTCTCTCCCCCCCCTGCCCCCCGCCGCTCTCTCTCCCTCTCGACCTCTCTCTCTCCCCCACCCCCAGCCTCTCTCTCCCCCCCAGCCTCTCTCCCCCCCCCCGACAGCCTCTCTTCCCCCCCAGCCTCTCTCTCCCCCCCAGCCTCTCTCTCCACCCTCAGCCTCTCTCCCCCGTCCCCCAGCCTCTCTCACTCCCCCACAGCCTCTCTCTCCCCCAGCCTGTCTCTCCCCCGCCCCCCAGCCTCTCTCTCCCCCTCAGCCTCTCTCTCCACCCCAGTCTCTCTCCGCCCCCACAGCCCCTCTCTCTGCTCCCCCAGCCTCTCTCGCTCCCCCAGCCTCTCTCTCCCCCCCAGCCTCTCACTCCCGCCCCCCCACAGCCTCTCTCACTCCTCCGCAGCCTCTCTCTCCCCCTCAGCCTCTCTCTCCACCCCAGCCTCTCTCTCCCCCTCAGCCTCTCTCTCCACCCCAGCCTCTCTCTCCACCCCAGCCTCTCTCTCCCCCTCAGCCTCTCTCTCCACCCCAGTCTCTCTCCGCCCCCCCCCCAGCCCCTCTCTCTGCCCCCCCAGCCTCTCTCTCCCCCCCAGCCTCTCTCTCTTCCCCGCAGCCTCTTTCTCGCACTGCCCCAATCTCTCTCCCCCCCCCCAGCCTCCCTCTCGCCCCCTCAGCCTCTCTCTCTCCCCCCGACAGCCTCCCTCTTTCCCCCTCAGCCTCTCTCTCCACCCCAGCCACTCTCTCCCCCTCAGCCTCTCTCTCTCCCCCTCCACCCAGCTCTCTCTCCCCCCTCCCAGCCTCTCTCCCCCCCCCAGCCTCTCTCCCTCCCAGCCTCTCTCTCCCCCTCAGCCTTTCTCTCTCCCCCTTCCCCCATCCTCTCTCTCCCCCCCCAGCCTCTCTCTCCCCCCCAGCCTCTCTCTCCCGCTCAGCCTCTCTCTCTCCCCCTCCCCCCAGCCTCTCTCTCTGTCGCCCCCCCAGCCTCTCTCTCACCCTCAGCCTCTCTCTCTCCCCCTTCCCCATCCTCTCTCCCCCCCGCCAGCCCCTCTCTCCGCACCCTCTAGCCTCTCTCTCTCCCCCCCAGCCTCTCTCTCTCCCCCCCAGCCTCCCTCTCTCCCCTCAGCCCATCTCTCTCCCCGTCAGCCCATCTCTCTCCACACCAGCCTCTCTCTCCACCCCAGCCTCTCTCTCCCCCTCCCCCCAGTCTCTCTCTCCCCCCCCAGCCTCTCTCTCCCCGTCAGCCTCTCTCTCTCCCCCTTCCCCCATCCTCTCTCCCCCCCCCCCCCCCCCCGCCCAGCCCCTCTCTCCACCCCCCCCAGCCTCTCTCTCCCCCCTAGCCTCTCTCTCTCCCCGGCAGCCTCTTTCTCGCAACCCCCCAACCTCTCTCTCCCCCACCAGCCTCTCTCTCCCACACAGCCTCTCTCTCCCCCACCAGCCTCTCTCTCCCACACAGCCTCTCTCTCCCCCCAGCCTCTCGCTCCCCCCCAGCCTCTCTCTCTTCCCCTCAGCCTCTCTCTCTCTCCCCCCACAAGCTCCCTCTCTCCCCCTCAGCCTCTCTCTCACCCCCCCAGCCTCTCTCTCTTCCCCTCAGCCTAACTCTTTCCCCCCCAGCCTCTCTCTCTCTCCCCTAGCCTCTCTCTCTCCCCCCCAGCCTCTCTCTCTCCCCCTCAGCCCCTCTCTCTCCCCCTCAGCCTCTCTCTCCACCCCAGCCTCTCTCTCCACCCCAGCCTCTCTCTCCCCGCCCGCCACAGCCTCTTTCTCCCCCCCAGCCTCTCTCTCCCCCTCATCCTCTCTCTCTCCCCCTCCTCCCAGCCTCTCTCTCCCCCCCCCGCAACCTCTCTCTCCTCCCACCAGCCTCTCTCCCTCCCCACCACCAGCCTCTCTCCACCCATCCCAGCCTCTCTCTCCCCCTCAGCCTCTCTCTCCCCCCCAGCCCCTCTATCTCCCCCCCAGCCTCTCTCTCTCCCCCTCAGCCCCACTCTCTCACCCCCAGCCCCTCTCTCTCCCCCCCAGCCCCTCTCTCTCCCCCCAGCCCCTCCCTCTCCCCCCCAGCCCCTCTCTCTCCCTCCCAGCCCCTCTCTCTCCCCCCAGCCCCTCTCTCTCCCCCCAGCCCCTCTCTCTCCCTCCCAGCCCCTCTCTCTCTCCCCCAGCCTCTCTCTCTCACCCCTGCCCCCCAGCCCCTCTCTCTCCACCCCCAGCCTCTCTCTCTCCCCCTCAGCCTCTCTCCCCCCCCAGACTCTCTCTCTCCCCCCCAGCCTCCCTCTCTCCCCCTCAGCCTCTCTCTCCACCCCAGCCACTCTCTCCCCCTCAGCCTCTCTCTCTACCCCTCCACCCAGCACTCTCTTCGCCCCACCTAGCCTCTCTTCCCCCAGGCCTCTCTCTCCCCCTCAGCCTCTCTCTCTCTCCCCCTCCCCCCATCCTCTCTCTCCCCCCCGCCCTCCCAGCCCCTCTCTCCGCACCCCCAGCCTCTCTCCCACCCCCAGCCTCTCTCTGCCCCACCAGCCTCTCTCTCCCAGACAGCCTCTCTCTCCCCACCAGCCTCTCTCTCCCCCCCCAGCCTCTCTCTCTCCCCCCCAGCCTCCCTCTCTCCCCCTCAGCCCCTCTCTGTCCCCCTCAGCCTCTCTCTCCACCCCAACCTCTCTCTCCATCCCAGCCTCTCTCTACACCCCCCAGCCTCTCTCTCCCCCTCAACCTCTCTCTCCCCCTCAGCCTCTCTCTCTCCCCCTCCCCCCATCCTCTCTCTCCCCCCGCCCCCCCCCCAGCCCCTCTCTCCGCACCCCCCCAGCCTCTCTCTCTCCCCCTCAGCCTCTCTCTCTCCCCCGCCAGCCTCCCTCTCTCCCCCTCAGCCTCTCTCTCTCCCCCCCAGCTTCTCTCTCTCTCCCCTAGTCTCTCTCTCTCCCCCCCAGCCTCTCCCTCTCCCCCCCCAGCCTCCCTCTCTCCCCCTCAGCCCCTCTCTGTCACCCTCAGCCTCTCTCTCCACCCCAACCTCTCTCTCCACCCCAGCCTCTCTCTCCACCCCCCAGCCTCTCTCTCCCCCCCAGCCTCTCTCTCCCCCTCCTCTCAGCCTCTCTCTCCCCCCCCCCAGCGTCTCTCCCCCCCCGGAACCACCAGCCTCTCTCCACCCCCCCCCCAGCCTCTCTCTCCCCCCCAGCCTCTCTCTCCCCCTCAGCCTCTCTCTCTCCCCCTCCCCAGCCTCTCTCTCACCCCCCAGCCTCTCCCCCCCCCGCCAGCCTCTCCCCCCCCCCAGCCTCTCTCTCCACCCCCCCAGCCTCTCTCCCCCATCCCAGCCTCTCTCTCCACCCCCCCAGCCTCTCTCCCCCATCCCAGCCTCTCTCTCCACCCCCAGCCCCTCTCTCTCCCCCCCAGCCTCTCTCTCTCCCGCCCCCAGCCCCTCTCTCTCCCCCTCAGCCCCTCTCTCCCCCTCAGCCTCTCTCTCTCCCCCCAGCCCCTCTCTCTCCCCCCCCCAGCCTCTCTCTTTCCCCCTCAGCCTCTCTCTCCACCCCCAGCCCCTCTCTCTCCCCCCCAGAGCCTCTCCCCCCCTCACCCCAGCCCCTCTCTGTCCACCCCAAGCCCCTCTCTTTCACCCCCAGCCTCTCTCTCTCCCCCTCAGCCTCCCTCTCCCCCCAGCCCCTCTCTCTACACCCCCATCCTCTCTCTCGCCCCCCCCAAGCCTCTTTCTCCCCACCAGCCTCTCTCCCCCACCAGTCTCTCTCTCCACCCCAGTCCCTCTCTCTCCCCTCCAGCCCCTCTCTCTCCACCCCCAGCCTCTCTCTCGCCCCCCCCAGCCTCTCTCTCCCCCCCAGCCTCTCACTACCGCCCCCTCCCCCAGGCATCTCTCTCCCCTCCCAGCCTCTCTCCCCACCCAGCCTCTCTCTCTCTCCCCCCATCCACTCTCTCCCCTCTAGTGTCTCTCTCTACCCCACCCGCAATCTCTCTCCCCCTCCCAGTCTTTCTCTACCCACCCCCCCAGCCTCTCTACCCACCCCCCCAGCCTCTCTCTCTCCCCCCCCCAGCCTCTCTCTCCCCCCCCCAGCCTCTCTCTCCCCCCTCCCCCCACCAGCCTCTCTCACTCCCCCAGCCTCTCTCTCCCTCTCTCTCCCCATCCTCTTTCTCCCCCCTAGTGTCTCCCTCTCTTCCCCCCCAGCCTCGCTCTCTCCCCCCTCCTCCCCAGCCTCTCTCTCTTCCCCCCCAGCCTCTCTCTCTCCCCCCCCCAGCCTCTCTCTCTCCCCCCTCCTCCCCAGCCTCTCTCCCCCCTCCTCCCCAGCCTCTCTCTCTTCCCCCCCAGCCTCTCTCTCTTCCCCCCCAGCCTCTCTCTCTCCCCTCCCCACCAGCCTCTCTCTGCCCCTCCCCCCCACCCCCCACCGCCTCTCTCTCGCTCTCGGGCCCACGCCAGCCGCTCTTGGGCCCACACCGGCCGGGGGGGGAGAGAGTCGGAGTCTCAAGTCCTGCTTCTCGGCACCACGTTCATCGAATGATTCGGCCAGGAAGGAGGGGGGTGGAGCTTGATGGGCGCGGGGTTTGTCACCTGTCTGTCAAAAAAGTGCAGTGCAAATAGTTACATCGTAAATTTTACATAATTGGGGTGAGGTTTAGAGGAAATATGAGGGGAAATTTCTTCACCCAGAGGTTGGTGGAAATCGAGGCGTTGCTTCACCGGGAGCCAATGTAGGTCAGCGAGCACAGGGATAGAAACATAGAAACATAGAAAATAGGTGCAGGAGTAGGACATTCGGCCCTTCGAGCCTGCACCGCCATTCAATGAGTTCATGGCTGAACATGCAACTTCAGTACCCTCTTCCTGCTATAGAAACATATTCCTGCTATAGAAACATGATGGGTGAGCGGGACTTGGTGCGAGATAGGACACAGGCAGCCGAGTTTTGGATCACCTCTAGTTTACATAGGCTAGAATGTGGGAGGCTAGCCAGGATTGCGTTGGAATAGTCAAGTCTAGAGGTAACAAAGGCATGGATAAGGGCTTCAGCAGTGGATGAGCTGAGGCAAGGGTGGAGACGGGCGATGTTACAGAGGTGGAAATATCAATGACATAATGACAACACAAACTCAGATGGCTGCTAGAAAATCACACTGCAGACCAAAATGCCAAATATGATTAAGGTGATGAATATATAATCCCAACATTGCCTTCAACTCATTTCTCATCGAAGTGTAAACCCACACAAGAAGGTTTCCACACTCTATTACTCTGACCTGGTGCTTCTTGGGTGGTTTCGGTATATCTGGAGGGAGGCTCCTGTTCCTCGTGGGGGGACCCTGGAAATGCTCATGATTTCTGCATGCTCGCGCTTGTGATAATTTTTTCATGTGCGTTTTTATGTTACAAATGCTATTTCTAGCTGCATACTTTAACCTGAATGATAAAAGGCTGGAAACAGTGTGAAAAAATTATCAGATCAATATGTTTGTTTATGAATAGTAGTTTTGAAAAAAAAATTGAGGGATTTAATTTTTCATTTTGTATGGAACTGAGTACTCATTCCGCAGTAGTACTCCTTGTTACTTTTGCTTCATTCATATTTAGTCATATATTTGATTGATAACTTGTATGGTTATTTGAGGTAGTCATGGACTAATGTGTGGGGCTTTAAGGTGCGATGTCTCCAAGGCTCCATTTACAGGTGTGTTGTCTTTGAATGGTTTAATGCTACAGGCATGTGCTAGGCACAAAATGTTTAATCATATGGATAGATAAATGGGAGGATACTGAGAGGTATGGAGGAACAGAGGGACCTTGGAGTATATATCCACAGATCCTTAAAGGTAACAGGACAGGTTGATAAGGTAGTTAAAAAGGCATATGGAATGCTTTCCTTTATTAGCTGAGGCATAGAATACAAGAACAGGGAAATTATGCAAGAACTGTTAGGCCACAGCTTGAGTACTGCGTGCAGTACTGGTCACCACATTACAGGAAGGATGTGATTGCACTAGAAAGGGTACAGAGGAGATTTACGAGGATGTTGCCAGGATTGGAAAACTTTAGCTATGAGGAAAGATTGAATAGGCTGGAGTTGTTTTCCTTGGAACAGAGGAGGCTGAGAGAAGATTTAATTGACTTGTATAAAATTATGAGATGCCTAGATAGAAAGGATCTATTTCTCTGAGCAGAGGGGTCAATAACCAGGGGGCATAGATTTAAAGTAGTTGGTAGAAGGATTAGAGGGGAGATGAGGATGGTGGGAAATATGGAACTCACTGCCTGAAAGGATGGTAGGGGCAGAAATCCTCATCACATTTAAAGAAGTACTTGGATGTGCACTTAAAGTGCTGTAACTTACAGAGCTACGGACCAAGAGCTGGAAAGTGGGATTAGGCTGGGTAACTCTTTTTCGACCGGCACGGACACGATGGGCCAAATGGCCTCCTGTCTCGTCATTTTTCTATGATTCTATGATATATGTATACCATTGAAAGTTGTGCAGTTAGTGAGGTTCTATATTGTGTGTATCAGACCTGTCTGATTGGTTCACATAATCACTTTCTGTTACGCTTGTTGATTTGGTTGGTCGGAACAGCTCTCAGTCACAAACCAGCAAATGACATATACAACCCCAACCAATCAAATAGCTCAATGTTTTTCTGAAGCTACCAATCAGAAACCAGCTGTCAGAAATGAATTAAAACAAATTCAAATAACTTTTTCAAACTGCTTTTTGGCTTGCATTTCCTTCCCCACAGGAACCAATATATAGAAATAATATATCAAAGTAAAAATATTTATAATATAACACATGAAAATTACATGTTGCTGAAAAGAACAACCATCAAATGGATCTTGAAACACTAGAAATGCCTGCTAGTATGTTCTCTCACACAGGTCACCTCTTTATGTGGCCAAGGGTTGGAGTTTTACTGCAGTCCAAAAGTAACAGTTCCATCTTCATCTTGGTTGCTGGGGACATCTGGTTCTTGTTAACACAATGTCTGAGTGAGAGAGACTAAGCAAGAAGTGCATCATTGGAGGTATAATTGTTCCCCTGCAGCAGTGGAGTTACAGTGCTGGTACATGTGCCAACAGTAGGCTGATAGAGACATTCCAAAGTTGGAAGTTTGTGCAACAAAACTTTAAGATTGGCTTTATAATCTGTGATGAGATGAGATGATGCTGCACAAGTTGTACCTTTACAATTTACCACTGGGGCTAACTCTTCTTTAACCACAAGTGATACTTTGTAATGCAAGGTTCTCAACCCCCTAATATTCACCAGAAGCAGTTAATCATTCATAATATGGTGCAGGTTCAAGCCTGTAGCCCAAATCGCAAGATTCCAATAGTTTCCAGTTTAGTCGATGAACTTGATTGATCTTTATTGATCCTAAATGGAATCCTCAGAACAATCATCACATGTTCCTCTCTCGACTAACTCCAGAAGGATAATCCCAGATTTGAAGTTGAGTCATACCATTGAAGCTGGATGTCTCTCCAATCCTGATCATTTTTTCTTGTGGGATTGGGTGCATTTTTATCACCAATATGTCTTCAGATCAAAACAAATGATTTCAGTTAATTTATATCTTAAATTAGAATCATAAAATCTATTCTGAGGGCACCATTCTGTATTGAGTGGTATGACTGGATTTAGTTGATACTCTGTAACAAGGACAGATAGCTCAAGAAATGGGCTCCAGCGGTTACAAGAAGCACAGAAAGATGGAAACTTGTTTAGCACGTCAGTTAGCAAGCCATTTTCCCACTGCCTGACTAAGCCTGTGGTTGAGTAACTGTGGTTCAGCAAACAATGGTTCATTCTGTATTTACGCTGCTATGTAAAAGGGACAGAGTTCCAAACAAAGGCACTGGCCTTGATATTAATCCTCCACCTCCCCCCAGCCACACCCGCCCCCTCCCCACCACCGGCAGGGTCGTGGGTCGTGGAATGGGGGGAGAGTTAGAAATGTAAAAACAGACCATGCATCTCCAATCCGCTGCGTACACGCCCATTCATTTCTGCTTTTCCACGCCGTGTGAGTGTCCTACCTGCGAAAGGTGGGACACACAGTAACATATTTAGATCATGCTCCCAGTGAGCAATCGGAGCCTGATTTAAATTTAACAGTTGCCGACCGGAATTCCCAAGGCTCGGGAAACCCGGCAACGAAATGGAGGTGGGAGTGGCTGGCTCCAGAAGGTAAATGCTTTTTACAACTCTCCTTGTGGGCCACGAAGAGGAGAGTTTCCTCTCCACTTCTCAAGGAAGCCTTCAGCCTCCTCCCTGCCAATCATGGCAGGGGAGAGAGAGCCCGCGATCAGTGACCTCCCTTACCCCACATACCCCGATCTCTTGTACCCACCCTCCCTCTATTGCCTCTCTTATCCCCACAGCCAGTCCCGATCTCTCGCTCCTTCCCTCTGTATTGCCTCTCTGCTACCCCCCCCGATCCCCACCAGGGCTGATCTATCACTCCCTCCCTCTGAAATGCCTCTCTCCTACACCCCCCACACCCCCATCTCCAATAGGCCCCGATCTCTCACTCAGTCCCTCTGTACTGCCTCTCTCCTACCCCCGTACTAGGCCCCAATCTGTAGCTCCCTCCCTTTCTATTGCCTCTCTCCTACCCTCCACCCCCACCAAGCCCTGATCTCTCTTTCCCTCCCTCTCAAGTCTTTGACGATCATTTTCCAATCATCTCTGGCTTCAGGTGTGGTGCCAGAGGACTGGAGAACTGCTAAGGTGGTACCTTTGTTTAAAGAAGGGAGAAAGGGATAGACTGACTATTACAGGCCAGTCAGCCTAACCTCAGTGGTTGGAAAATTATTGGAAAAAATTCTGAAGGACAGATAAATCTTCACTTTGAAAGACACGGATTAATCAAGGACAGTCATCACAGATTTGTTAAGGGAAGGTCGTGTCTGCCTAACTTGATTGAATTTTTCAAGGAGGTAAACAGGGGGGTTGATGAAGGCAAAGAAAAATGTAGCGTATATGGATTTTAGCAAAGCTTTTGATAAGGTCCCACATGGCAGACTGGTCACAAAAGTAATAGCCCATGGGATCCAGGGCAAAGTGGCAAGTTGGATCCAAAATTGGCAGGAAGCACAGGGTAATGTTTGATGGGTGTTTTTGCGACTGGAAGGATGTTTCCAGTGGGGTTCCGCAGGGCTCAGTATTGGGTCCCTCGCTTTTTGTGATATACATCAATGATCTAGACTTGAATATAGGGGGTAAGATTAAGAAGTTTGCAGATGATTCTAAAGTTGGCTGTGTGGTTGATAATGAAGAAGAAAGCTGCGGACTGCAGGAAGATATCAATCAACTGGTCAGGTGGGCAGAACAGTGGCAAATGGAATTCAATCCAGAGAAGTGCGAGGTAATGCATTTGGGGAGGTCTAACAAGGAAAGGGAATACACATTAAATGGTAGGATACTGAGAAGTGTAGAGGAACAAAGGGATCTTGGAGTGCGGGTCCACAGATCTCTGAAAGTAGCAGGCCAGGTAGATAAGGTGGTTCAGAAGGCATACAGAATGCTTGCCTTTATTGGTCTGAAAGGGTGGTAGAGGCAGAAACCATCACCACATTTAAAAAGTACTTTGGATGTGCATTTGAAGTGTTGTAACCTGCAGGATTAGGGACCTTGAGCTGGAAAGTGGGATTAGGCTAGATAGCCTCCTGTTGGTCGGACGGACAGGATGGG
This sequence comes from Pristiophorus japonicus, assembly GCF_044704955.1. Taxonomy (NCBI): domain Eukaryota; kingdom Metazoa; phylum Chordata; class Chondrichthyes; family Pristiophoridae; genus Pristiophorus; species Pristiophorus japonicus. The sequence continues at coordinate 272,386,639 of NC_091977.1, read as the reverse complement.
CCTAAATGGCCTCCTTCCGTATTGTAAACTTCTATGATTTCTATAATTCAATTGTCTCACCTATCCCCCCACCCCCACCAAGCCCCGATATCTCGCTCCCTCTCTGTCTATTGCCTTTCCTAACCTCCACAGGCACAAGGCTCTGACCTCTCGCTCCCTCCCTCTCTATTTCCTCTCTCCTACCCCCCCACCAAGCCTTGATCTCTACCTCCCTTCCTCTCTATTGCCTCTCTCCTACCCACTAGGCCATGATCTCTTGCTCCCTCCCTCTTTATTGTCTCTCCTACCCGCCCCCCCCCAACCAGGCCCCGATCTCTTCCTCCCTCCTTCCCTCTCTCCTATTCACTAGGCCCCGATCGCTCCCTCCCTCCCTCCCTCTCTCCTATCCACTAGGCCCAGATCTCTCACTCCCTCCCTCTCTATTGTCTCTCTCCCTCTCTCCTACCATCCCCCCCCACCACCCCCACCAGGCCCCGAGCTCTTGCTTCCTCCCTCTCTATTGCCTCTCTCCTACTCCCCCCACCCCCACCAAGCCCCGATCTCTTGCTCCCTCCCTCCCATTGTGTAATGAGAGAGGATTAATTAGCAATCTCATTGTGCGAGGCCCCTTGGGGAAGAGTGACCATAATATGGTGGAATTCTGCATTAGGATGGAGAATGAAACAGTAATTTCAGAGACCATGGTCCAGAACTTAAAGAAGGGTAACTTTGAAGGTATGAGGCGTGAATTGGCTAGGAAAGATTGGCGAATGATACTTAGGGGGTTGACTGTGGATGGGCAATGGCAGACATTTAGAGACCGCATGGATGAATTACAACAATTGTACATTCCTGTCTGGCGTAAAAATAAAAAAGGGAAGGTGGCTCAACCGTGGCTATCTAGGGAAATCAGGGATAGTATTAAAGCCAAGGAAGTGGCATACAAATTGGCCAGAAATAGCAGCGAACCTGGGGACTGGGAGAAATTTAGAACTCAGCAGAGGAGGACAAAGGGTTTGATTAGGGCAGGGAAAATGGAGTACGAGAAGAAGCTTGCAGGGAACATTAAGGCGGATTGCAAAAGTTTCTATAGGTATGTAAAGAGAAAAAGGTTGGTGAAGACAAACGTAGGTCCCCTGCAGTCAGAATCAGGGGAAGTCATAACGGGGAACAAAGAAATGGCAGACCAATTGAACAAGTACTTTGGTTCGGTATTCACTAAGGAGGATACAAACAACCTTCCGGATATAAAAGGGATCAGAGGGTCTAGTAAGGAGGGGGAACTGAGGGAAATCTTTATTAGTCGGGAAATTGTGTTGGGGAAATTGATGGGATTGAAGGCCGATAAATCCCCAGGGCCTGATGGACTGCATCCTAGAGTACTTAAGGAGGTGGCCTTGGAAATAGCGGATGCATTGACAGTCATTTTCCAACATTCCATTGACTCTGGATCAGTTCCTATGGAGTGGAGGGTAGCCAATGTAACCCCACTTTTTAAAAAAGGAGGGAGAGAGAAAACAGGGAATTATAGACCGGTCAGCCTGACCTCAATAGTGGGTAAAATGATGGAATCAATTATTAAGGATGTCATAGCAGTGCATCTGGAAAATGGTGACATGATAGGTCCAAGTCAGCATGGATTTGTGAAAGGGAAATCATGCTTGACAAATCTTCTGGAATTTTTTGAGGATGTTTCCAGTAAAGTGGACAAAGGAGAACCAGTTGATGTGGTATATTTGGACTTTCAGAAGGCTTTCGACAAGGTCCCACACAAGAGATTAATGTGCAAAGTTAAAGCACATGGGATTGGGGGTAGTGTGCTGACGTGGATTGAGAACTGGTTGTCAGACAGGAATCAAAGAGTAGGAGTAAACGGGTACTTTTCAGAATGGCAGGCAGTGACTAGTGGAGTGCCGCAAGGTTCTGTGCTGGGGCCCCAGCTGTTTACATTGTACATTAATGATTTAGACGAGGGGATTAAATGCAGTATCTCCAAATTTGCGGATGATACTAAGTTGGGTGGCAGTGTGAGCTGCGAGGAGGATGCTATTAGGCTGCAGAGTGACTTGGATAGGTTAGGTGAGTGGGCAAATGCATGGCAGATGAAGTATAATGTGGATAAATGTGAGGTTATCCACTTTGGTGGTAAAAACAGAGAGACAGACTATTATCTGAATGGTGACAGATTAGGAAAAGGGAAGGTGCAACGAGACCTGGGTGTCATGGTACATCAGTCATTGAAGGTTAGCATGCAGGTACAGCAGGCGGTTAAGAAAGCAAATGGCATGTTGGCCTTCATAGCGAGGGGATTTGAATACAGGGGCAGGGAGGTGTTGCTACAGTTGTACAGGGCCTTGGTGAGGCCACACCTGGAGTATTGTGTACAGTTTTGGTCTCCTAACTTGAGGAAGGACATTCTTGCTATTGAGGGAGTGCAGCGAAGGTTCACCAGACTGATTCCCGGGATGGCGGGACTGACCTATCAAGAAAGATTGGATCAACTGGGCTTGTATTCACTGGAGTTCAGAAGAATGAGAGGGGACCTCATAGAAACGTTTAAAATTCTGACGGGTTTAGACAGGTTAGATGCAGAAAGAATGTTCCCAATGTTGGGGAAGTCCAGAACCAGGGGTCACAGTCTGAGGATAAGGGGTAAGCCATTTAGGACCGAGATGAGGAGAGACTTCTTCACCCAGAGAGTGGTGAACCTGTGGAATTCTCTACCACAGAAAGTAGTTGAGGCCAATTCACTAAATATATTCAAAAGGGAGTTAGATGAAGTCCTTACTACTCGGGGGATCAAGGGTTATGGCGAGAAAGCAGGAAGGGGGTACTGAAGTTTCATGTTCAGCCATGAACTCATTGAATGGCGGTGCAGGCTAGAAGGGCTGAATGGCCTACTCCTGCACCTATTTTCTATGTTTCTATGTTTCTATTGCTGAGGACCGCCCCCTGCATTCTCCTGACTTGGTTTTCCCAGCCTGTCAATTTGGCCAGCGGTCAGGCGTGAAACAAAAGAAAGATTATAATGAGATGCTGCCGCTATATTTGGCAAGGCCTCCTCCCCTGGACTTGCCAGGTTTTCCCCACGTTACCCCATTCCCTCCACGTCTCCCTGTAGATATCGGGCCCAGTTTCTCAAACCCAGCACTGTGGACTGTGGACTGTGGACTGTGGACTGTGGACGCTTTGCTGACGGTATGATCTGTGGACTAATTAAAACAAATGAAGGGATGTTTTTTTAAAGCAGGATTTAAAAAGGAAAACATGCAGATTGACAATGGAGCTCTGCATACCTTACACATTTAGTTGGAACACACTACAAAGTCATTTATGTGGGAGCTGTAAATAAAAGGGACAGCTAATTTCTACAGCACATCTGCCACTTTCTGAAATGCATTCACTCTATTCAAAAGTAATCAAATGTAGTGACATGGGAGACATGTAGTTCACCACACAAAACTGATACTGAAAAACATCCAGCTAAAATAGATTTAAAAACATTTGTAAAACAGCAGAGGCCTAATTTTAATATACACCAGTGGTGAACAACCAAATCTCTGAATTTAACATACTCAGTTTTGTTCACACTCAATAACATTGCGTGTGTAAATGTGATCTTAACCATTGTTACGTGAACTGCACTGAACTAATACAGACTGTCCAACTGGACTATACTTGCTGGCAAACTATGGCTTTTGTAGCATTCCCATCAGTGGCAATGGATCTCAAAGCATAAAAACAGAAAATGCTGAAAATCTCAGCAGGACAGGCAGCATCTGTGAAGAGAAAGCACAGTTAACATGTTGGGTCTGTGACCCTTCGTCAGAACTGGAGAGTGTCGGAAAGAACGGATTTTTAACAAGCACTGAACGGGGGAGGGGAAAAAAGAACAAAAGGGAAGGTCTGTGATAGGGTGGAAGACATGAGAGATTAGAGAGGCAAAAGGGATGATGGCCCAAATTCAAATGGTAATGCCAGGAGTTACAATGGATCTCAAAGCACTGACTAACACAGGCAACAGAAGTAACTGTGCAGTTTGGGGGAGAAATTGGCCTCCTTTGTGACTCCTGTTAGTACCTCCGGGAGGCGATAATGGGGTGCTAATGGCCTACTGAGCGGGCGCAGCAAACTTCCCTGATGGTTTAGTGCTGGTGCTGCATCTTACCGCCCCAATCTCCTGCGCCTCAGAGATGGTGACACCCCCTTATCAACTCGGATCATAAATTCGCTTCCGCCCCCTGCAGCATCGCCGGGCGTCAACAACGGCAGCTGCAGGAAGCGTTGTGACGTCAGCCGGCCGCTTGGGAAAAGGTCATTAAAGTTAGCGGTGGCCCGGTAGGCAAAATGTTATTTTCACCCCCACTGTGCTGTGTTTTGATTTTTTCCCATGCCTTGATTGATCAGCCCTATTGGAGCGTTTGGGGCTGATCTTCGCGGACCTCAGGTGCCGTCGCCAACAAGTTGTAGTCTTACCTTCAAACGATTTCAGCATTGGCCCTTCCCTTTAAGGGAGGGAAGGAGCCTGTAGATCCGGCAGCGCTGCATGGGACATTGGGCAGCAGTCTGCTGCTACCGCCCCGTTGCTCTGTTTAGCGCTCCAAGGGAAGTGGCCGTGCTTGATTTAGCGCTCGACTTCCCTCCTGGAGCTCTAAACCGGAAGTTCGCGTCCACTGGAATTGTGTGGATCCTGGTGATACTTTTGCGCTGCCGCAAAAGTTATTGCTCCAAACAGGACACTACGTAATTTATAGCCCTTTATTTTTACAATAATTTCCATTCGTTAACTGCCGAACATCCATGCCGACTTCTTTATTGATCTAAATACTGTGGCAACAAGAGCAGGTCAGAGGCTGGGTATTCTGTGACGGGTGTCTCACCTCCTGACTCCCCAAAGTCTTTCCACCATCCACAAGGCACAAGTTAGGAGTGTGATGGAATACTCTCCACTTGTCTGGATGAGTGCAGCTCCAACAACACTCAAGGAGCTCGACACCATCCAGGACAAAGCAGCCTGCTTGATTGGCACCCCATCCACCACCTTAAACATTCACTCCCTCCACCACCGGCGCACCGTGGCTGCAGTGTGTACCATCTACAAGATGTATGGCAGCAACTTGCCACGGCTTCTTCCACAGTACCTCCAAAACATGTGACCTCTGCCGCCTAGAAGGACAAGAGCAGCAGGCGCATGGGAACACCATCACCTCCAAGTTCCCCTTCAAGTCACACACCATCCTGACTTGGAAATATATTGTTGTTCCTTCATCGTCACTGGGTTAAAATCCTGGAACTCCCTCCCTAACAGCATTGTGGGAGCACTTTCACCACACAGACTGCAGCGGTTAAAGAAGGCGGCTCACCACCACCTTCTCAAGGGCAATTGGAGATGGGCAATAAATGCTGAACTTGACAGTGGCACCCACATCCCAGGAACGAATAGAAAAAAAGATAGGTTTCCCTTCTTCCTCCAACTGACCTGTGTAGGGTTGGCAAGTTGATGCCTCCATTTCCCAGTGAAGCTCAAGTGTCAGCTGAGCCTCACGATGTGAAATAAGAGATTTTAGGAGACAATCCAATTGGCATGCCTGTTGACACTGTAGGGATCCTGTTTGTCTCAGTAAAAACCTTGTCAGATAACACTTGCCAATGGTTCGCTTGGTGAAAACAATGTGTAACTGAGCTAAACAAAGCAGTTACAAAGTTAAATTCTTTGTCTCTGCTGAGTTAGCTGATTTTCAAAGGGTTCCCAGTGCTGAATGCTACCCAATGACCTATGCTGGAGAGTGCATGTGTGGCTATTGGGTGTGGACAGCTTTGGTATCAGCTGTGATGCCCCTCTGCTGAATAGCATCCTGGCACTGACCATTTAGGACCATACCAGAAGTATGACAACTTGGGCGAGATGGGGAATTACACCAGGGAATTGTATTCCAGGTCGAATCATTGCTTTCAGGAAAGGAGGGAAGACAATTATCAAAAAGTCTCCTGCTTTATATGCAATGTAAAAGCTGACAGCCCATTCATATTAGATACTCATGTGTATCTTAGCACCATGTCCACTGCTGTACTGTAATTTGGGAACACTGTGCTCCCACTCTAGATGTTAAAATCATTCATTCAGGAAGATTTACCTGTTCACCTGTGTATTTTTGCCACTTTATACTTGTCATCCTTCCATCCGCCTTTCAGATGAACAATTGAACTGAGGCAACGTCTCCCTGTTATGGCACTATCTGAAGAACCATGGGGAATTTTCCTTGTGTCCTGACCAACATTCAGCCCTCAAACATCATCATCATAGTCAGTCCCTCGGAATCCAGGAAGACTTGCTTCCACTCTTAAAATCAGTCCTTAGGTGGCTGAACAGTCGAATACGAGAACCACAGTTCCTGTCACAGGTGGGACAGATAGTCATTGAGGGAAGGGGTGGGTGGGACTGGTTTGCCGCATGCTCTTTCCGCTGCCTGCGCTTGATTTCTGCATGCTCTCGGCGATGAGACTCGAGGTGCTCGGCGCCCTCCCAGATGCACTTTCTCCACTTAGGGCGGTCTTTGGCCAGGGACTCCCAGGTGTCAGTGGGGATGTCACACTTTATCAGGGAGGCTTTGAGGGTGTCCTTGTAACGTTTCCTCTGCCCACCTTTGGCGTGAAGGAGTTCCAAGTAGAGCACTTGCTTTGTGAGTTTCGTGTCTGACATGCGAACAATGTGGCCTGCCCTCAAACAACACCATCAGAAACAGCAGTAAATCATCTCAGGCCCGTTTGCGGGATGTTGAAAGAGCTGAGAGTCTGTTACATTTACCTATTTACCTGCAGGACAACAATTAAAACATTTTGATAATTGTAGTGTCTCTGCACCTTGTTACAAACTCACACGAGGCATGGATATATCAGACACGGTCACTCTGTGACCTTCACTTTATTTCCAGGACTGAAGAGTGCTGATCCTGGGTGGGACCTCCCCTTTTATATCTGGAAACCCAGGTGAGGAGCTCACTCTCTGTGGTCAGGGTGTGCATTACAAGGGTACAGGTACAGTATGCATGAGTTACAGTTACATACTTATAGTCATTGCGAGATGGTGAAATACATGACATCACCTCCCCCCTTAGATCTTTTAGTTTCAGAGGTTAAGTCTATCGGGTGGTCGACGCTCTCTCGTGGAGCGCCGCAGTTGTGGCTCTGGTGGCTGAGCCTCAGCACGCGTCTCTGTCACTTGAGGTGATTCCGACCTGTCCGGGCTGGCCACAGGGACTGTGCATGCTGAGAGCTGTCTTTGTTGCTCGTGCGATGGCAGTGGTGTGGGTGCTATCTCATCATGCTCTTCTTCCGGTTCCTCCGTGTCTATGCTAAACCTTGTCTTTACTTGTTTGCAGCATATCTGCCCATTGTTTAGTCTGACCACCATGATCCTGTTTCCTTCTTTGCCAATTACGGTGCCCTCAAGTCATTTGGGTCCCAAAGTATGGTTAAGAACAAATACCGGGTCATCTGTTTCTATACACCTCCCCCTTGAGCCTCGATCATGGAGCTCGGTTTGGGACTGGCACTTGCCTTCAACAATGTCTGCCAGGGCTGGGTGAATGAGGGACAGCTGCGTCTTGAGCGTGTGTTTCATGAGGAGTTCCGCTGGCGGGACTCCCGTGAGCGAGTGCGGGCGGGACCTGTAGGCTAGCAGGATGCGCGATACGCGGTTCTGAAGGGAGGGTCCTTGGATGCGTAGCATGCCCTGCTTTATGACTTGGACCGCCCATTCCGCGCTGTCCGGACATGCTTGATCCCATTGCCCGACATAAACTCCTGGAATTCATGGCTGGTAAAACACGGGCAATTATCGCTGACCAGGATGTCCAGCAAGCCGTGGGTCGCGAAAACCGTACGCAGACTCTCCACGGTGATGGATGTCGTGCACGAGTTCAATATGATGCACTCGATCCACTTCGAGTATGCATCGACAACGATCAGGAACATTTTTCCCATGAATGGGCCTGCATAGTCCACGTGAATACGTGACCATGGCCTGGTAGGCCAGGGCCACGGGCTGAGTGGGGCCACCCTGGGGGCATTGCCCAGCTGGGCACACGTCGTGCACCTGCGAACCCAATGTTCCAGGTCTGAGTCAATCACCGGTCACCACACGTGCCTTCATTAACACGATGCCAGGGAGCTCACTGTGGAGTTCCCTGATGAATGCTTCCCTTCCTTTCTGGGGCATGACTACCCGGCTGCCCTATAACAGGCAGTCGGCTTGGACAGAGAGTTCATCCATCCGCCTCTGAAACGGCCTGACTTCCTCGGGGCACTGTGCGGGCGCCCAGTCCCCAGTTAGGACACATTTCTTTATCATGGGTAGGAGGGGGTCCCTGTTGGTCCAGAGCTTGATCTAGCGGGCTGTGATGGGGGAGCCCACAGTGTCAAACGCCTCAACGGCCATGACCATCTCGGTGCTCTGCTCCGACGCCCCCTCGGTGGTGGCCAGTGGGAGCCTGCTGAGCGCGTCAGCACAATTTTCGGTGCCTGGCCGATGCCGTATGGTGTAGTCATACGCAGCCAGCGTGAGGGCCCATCGCTGTATGCGAGCTGACGCATTAGCGTTGACAGCCTTGCTGTCGGACAACAGGGATGTTAACGGCTTGTAGTCCGTCTCTAGCTCGAGCCGTCTACCGAAAAGGTACTGGTGCATCTTTTTCACACCGTACACACACGCGAGTGCCTCCTTCTCGACCATGCCGTATCCACGCTCTGCCTGGGAGAGCGACCTGGAGGCGTAAGCCATCGGTTGGAGTCGGCCGTCATCGTTACCCTGCTGCAACACACACCCAACCCCGTAGGATGACGCATCACATGTTAAAACAAGTTTTTTACAGGGGTCATACAAAGTCAATAGTTTGTTGGAACACCGCAGGTTCCTTGCCTTATTGAAAGCCTGTTCTTGACAATCCCCCCAAGACCATTCACAACCTTTACAGAGGAGCATGTGTTACGGCTCCAACATGTGCTTAAGTTCGGCAGAAAGTTCCCAAAATAGTTCAAGAGTCCCAGGAATGATCGCAACTCCGATGTGTTGCCGGGCCTGGGCGCCCGGCGAATCGCTTCAGTTTTTGATTCAGTGGGCCGGGTCCCATCTGCGGCAACCCTCCTGCCCAGGAACTCAACCACTGGGGCCAAAAACACGCACTTGGCCTTTTTCAGCCGCAGGCCTACCCGTTCCAATCGGCGTAGCACCTCCTCCAGGTTGCGGAGCTGTTCCTCAGTGTCTCGACCCGTTATAAGGATGTCGTCTTGGAATACGATCGTTCCAGGGATGGACTTGAGCAAACTTTCCATGTTTCGCTGAAAGATAGCCGCTGCCGAACGAATGCCAAACGGGCAACTATTGTAAACAAATAATCCTTTGTGTGTCGTGATGGTGGTCAGAAACTTGGATTCTTCAGCCAGTTCCTGAGTCATGTAGGCTGAAGTGAGGTCCAGCTTCGTGAACAGCTTACCACCTGCCAGCGTGGCAAAAAGGTCCTCCGCTCTCGGGAGCGGATATTGGTCTTGCAGCGACAATCGGTTGATGGTGGCTTTGTAGTCGCCACAAATCCTAACCGAGCCATCTGCTTTGAGGACGGGAACAATGGGACTTGCCCAGTCGCTGAATTCAACGGGCGAAATTATGCCCTCTCTGAGCAGCCTGTCCAGTTCACTTTCAATGTTTTCACGCATCACGTACGACACCACTCTGGCTTTGTGGTGCACTGGTCTGTCGTCTGGAGCGATGTGTATCACTACTTTGGTGCCCTTGAACGTTCTGACACCTGGTTGAAAGAGTGACTCGAATTTTTGCAATACCTGCGAGCATGAACTTCGCTCCACAGTGAAATGGCGTGCACATCCCCCCATTTCCAATTCATCTCAGCTAGCCAACTCCTCCCCAAGAGCATGGGGCCATTTTACGGAACAATCCAGAGTGGCAGCCGGTTCTGTGATCCATTATGCACTACCACCAAGTTTGCACTGCCCAGCACTGGGATGATCTCTTTGGTGTACATATGTAGCTGCGTCTCAATGCGTTCCAGTTTGGGCCTGCTAGCTCTGTGTGGCCATAGTCTCTCAAATTGTTGGGTGCTCATGAGGGACTGGCTAGCTCCAGTATCCAGCTCCATTCAGTAAGACTTTCATCATCATGGGTGGCGTTTTGGTGTATGAGCTGTGGACGTCGGCCACATGAACTCTCTGAACTTCAGCCTCCATGGTAGTTCCCCAGGCCTCATCCTGCATTTCAGACCCCTCGTCTGTCTCGCAGACTAGCCTCGCTACTGCCTTTTTGCACATCCTGGCCAGGTGTCCCTTGACATTACAAATCCTACAGGTGTAAAGTTGCAACCTGCAGATTTTAGCAGTGTGTCTGCTCCCACATCTCCAACATGAGCTGAGATTGCTGTTAACAAAAGGATTATTCCCAGGCATTCCTCTCTGATGGCTCGTTTGGCTGTTTCTAAACATTCTGATGGAGGGTGTTAATTGTCCCATCACGGGATGCGTTGTTCCTCGTGATGGCGTGAATTGCCGATCCCCTTTCCATTGTCCTGTTACAGGTCCACCCTGACGCGAGTAGTTGCTGCCTGGACGATGTCGAATTGCATTTGCTTGCCTGCCTGGACGGTGTCGAATTGCCCTTGCTTGCCTGCCTGGACGGTGTCGAATTGCCCTTGCCTGCCTGCCTGGACGGTGTCGAATTGCCCATGCCTGCCTGTGGGGTTCTGTGTCCTTTTTACAACATTAACTCCCTAGTTCATCACAACATTGAAACCAGGGCTGTGTGCATAGATTAGCTTAGTCTCCTCTTCCCCTGCCATGAAGGTCTGAGCTATCAACGCTGCCCCTTCTAAACTCAAATCCTTAGTCTTTATGAGCTTCCTGAAAATGCCGGCATGATTAATGCCCTCGGTGAAAAAGTCCCTTAACATCTCCCCCCTTGCAGGCATTAGAGAACTTACAGAGACTGGCCAAACGCCACAGTTCTGCCACGAGGTCCGAGATGTTTTGACCCTCCCGATGCCGGTGAGCGTAGAACCGGTGCAGGGCCATGTGTACACTACTTGCCGGCTTGAGATGCTCACTGATCAGCTGACTGAGCTCTTCGAAGGACTTGTCCGCTGGCTTTTGGGGTGCGAGCAGGTCTTTCATCAGTGCATACGTCTGTGGACCACAGCTGATCAGTAGATGCGCCTTCGGCTTGTCAGCTGCTGCCTCTTCCAGTCAGTCCTTTGTGACAAAGCTCTGCTGGAGTCTTTCCACAAAGTCATCCCAGTCCTCACCCACACAGTAATGTTCCCCTGTGCCACCGGTGGCCATCCTCGTGGTTCGGTGATTCCCGATTCTCATCGCCAAATGTAGTGTCTCTGCACCTTGTTACAAACTCACACAAGGCATTGATATATCAGACATGGTTACTCTGTGACCTTCACTTTATTTCCAGGACCAAGGAGTGCTGACCCTGGGTGGGACCTCCCCTTTTATACCTGGAAGCCCAGGTGAGGAGCTCACGCCCTGTGGTCAGGGTGTGCATTACAAGGATACAGGTACAGTATGCATGAGTTACAGTTACATACTTATAGTCATTGCAAGATGGTGAAATACATGACAATAATGTGATAAAGTGACATATAAATGCAATGATTTCCTTCTGTTGCCTTCTTCTAAGATAAGTCGAAATTTATATTTACAAAAGGATTACAAGCTACATTAGTTATTGAATCTTATTTATGTATGGGTATATATTTATATTCCTGACACTGCATGGTGCACACAGTCTCTATCTTACATAAAAATATAGATACATAGAAAATAGGTGCAGGAGTAGGCCATTCGGCCCTTCGAGCCTGCACCGCCATTCAATAAGATCATGGCTGATCAGTCACCTCAGTACCCCTTTCCTGCTTTCTCTCCATACCCCTTGATCCCTTTAGCCGTAAGGGCCATATCTAACTCCCTCTTGAATATATCCAATGAACTGGCATCAACAACTCTCTGTGGTAGAGAATTCCACAGGTTAACAACTCTCTGAGTGAAGAAGTTTCTCCTCATCTCAGTCCTAAAAGGTTTACCCCTTATCCTTAGACTATGTCCCCTGGTTCTGGACTTCCCCAACACCGGGAACATTCTTCCTGTCCCATCCCGTCAAAATTTTATATGTTTCTATGAGATCCCCCCTCATCCTTCTAAACTCCAGTGAATACAGGCCCAGTGGATCCAGTCTCTCCTCATAAGTCAGTCCTGCTTTCCCGGGAATCAGCCTGGTGAACCTTCTCTGCACTCCCTCAATAGCAAGAACGTCCTTCCTCAGATTAGGAGACCAAAACTGAACATAATATTCCAGGTGAGGCCTCAGTAAGGCCCTGTACAACTGCAGTAAGACCTCCCTGCTCCTATTCTCAAATCCCCTAACTATGAAGGCCAACATACCTTCTTCACCGCCTGTTGTACCTGCATGCCAACTTTCAATGACTGATGTACCTGACACCCAGGTCTCGTTGCATCTCCCCTTTTCCTAATCTGCCGCCATTCAGATAATATTCTGCCTTTGTGTTTTTGCTAGAAAAGTGGATAACCTCACATTTATCCACATTATACTGCATCTGCCATGCGTTTGTCCACTCACCTAACCTGTCCAAGTCACCCTGCAGCCCTTTGGTGTCCTCCTCGCAGCTCACACCACCACCCAACTTAGTGTCATCTGCAAACTTGGAGATGTTACACTCAATTCCATCATCCAAATTATTAATGTATATTGTAGGCACAAGAATCAGCTGGTTGTGATAAAACTACATCAAACTATGTTTATTCAGCCACAAAGGGGGCTTCAACATAGCTCGTCAGTCAGCGAGAATATCAAATCAACAAACTAATTAAAAAATACACATTTTCTCAAGCAACAAAAGGTCACAGTTATTACTATTAAAAAAATAACATTTATCTGAACTGTATTACATAAACAAAAGCACGCAAACTTGGTTATAACTTTCTGTTTGAACCAACTGTCTTAAACATGAATATTTTATCTTATCGTTCTTCTATGTGTCCTTCATAAAATACCATGTTTTGAGCAAAAGTTGCTACAAATTACAATTCATTTAAAAGACTGCACCTTCAGTCCAGCATCAAATGGGTACAGGATTTTACAGTGAGTACCAAGAGATACTGAACAGATTAAACTAACATCCACCTTTTCATCTTTACCAACTGTCTCTGGCACAATACTTAGACAATCCAAAGGATTCGGTTTAAATAAACATGTTTAAATTGTGATTCTAAGTCCTGACGAAGGGTCACAGAACTGAAACATTAACTCTGCTTCTCTCTCCACAGATGCTACTTGACCTGCTAAGATTTCCAGCATTTTCTGTTTTTATTTCAGATTCCAGCATCCGCAGTGTTCTGCTTTTGTATTAATGTTTAAATTCAGGACCTTTATGAGAACTGGAGGGAGTGGTGATAGGGCGGGGCATCACGGGAAAGGCCCAGCTCGTATGGTCCGTTGACTTGTTTGCAGCAAGTTCACCTGTGTTGCAGCTGGCGCCCATCTCCCCCCTTGTAGCGCCAACTGCTAGCCAGGGGGCACTTGTATAATTTGTGTGTTGGTGCCCTCAAAAAAAATGCAAAAAACCAAAAAAACAAGGGAGCACCTGAAAAGTTTTTGGAGTGTGCTCCCCTTTTAATCAGGGAGCACTTTCTCATTGTCTTACAACAAAATATTTGTCGCGCCAACTGCTGCCGAGACAGTCCAGGGTCACGGGGGACATTCTGCTGAAGACCGGGGAGGCAGCCATTCCCAGCGTCACTTCCTTCCACACAGATCGCACAGGCCTTGCAGGACGCAGCTGCTGAGGATGATCCTCTAGTGATGCAGTCAGCAGCTTTCCCTCCACAGGACGCAGCTGCCATTATTCGCAGCCCACCTGCTCCCCACATCCCCTCAGAGCAGCATCAGGAACCCAGCTCCCAACTCCCTGACGGACCAGGTGCACAGGCCATGATCTTGGTACAAGGGTTCATTCACATGGAGGGCTAAGGCATAGGAGGGAATACAGTGCCCCCTTGCACAGATGCACCTCCTCCCACTCAGTCTCACTCACACTGGCCCTCAGGCATGCTTGTAAGGGTACAACTGGACAACTCTTGTAAGTAGTCTCACATGTTGCTATTATTGTTCCTCTTATTGCTAATGTTGTTCTACTGTTGGGGTTGAGTTATTGATTACTCTTGGTGTTATTCTTGTTGCTGCTGTTAAACAATTGTGAGGTCATTTGCAACGTTTTAGTACTTTGAAAAACTTAACGCCTTTTGAACTAATCCACATTTACAACTTTTGTCAAAGTAGAAGTGTAGCACCACTTTTACAACGATCCACAAACTAGTGTTAGTGTTGGGGTAAAAAGAAGACTTCTCTTCCTCAAGGTGGACTCCCTGATATAAGGAATCGACACACGCCCGTCCATATAGCGACCACGCAATCACTCAGACTAAACCTTGGTTTATCCGATTTTTATTCAAGCATGCTAGGGAAAGGTTCTGATGAACACTTCACAGAACAAAAGTTTTACAATTAAAGTTATACATTTTTCGAGGTGTGTGACCCTCCTACAAAACCACCGATTGGCCTACTGCACAGACTGGCTCTGAGTGGCTCTCCCCCACCTGTCCATCTCCTATCACATGTCACCCTTCTGCAATACGTTATTCAGTGGTGTCAACTTTGCCTCAGTTCCACATGACATGTTGATTAACTTTTTTTTCCAGGGTGGTGCCTCCTTATCCCTCTCCCAAGAATTCTAGTCAAAACTACCATTCAATAACATCCTGCTCCCATGCTGCTATAATCTATATTCCCAAACATTTTACTGTCCTTGTTCTGTACTGAATACAGTTTCCATGAGTCTGTACTAAGGTTAATATAACGGATGGTTTATTAACCATCAAGCTTTGCTGTGTAGCAAGCTTTGCTGCTTCCCCTTCTTAAAACCCATTCAAGCAAGTGTATAGGCGTGCTTTACATACATAAGCGAATTTTACATACAGTCGGTCAACTAAAATCCCTACCATAAGACAGAGGAATTCCCGAATCCTCAGAACCTCCTAATACTGATAAGCCCTTCAATCTGAACCATGTGTCAGATCAATTCACTACCTTCAGTATCCACTTCAGTGACCATCTTTTATCCACTTACAATCCCCCCTAATGGCCCTTGGCTATATGCCCAAGATCAGCCATTTCCCAATTAATTCCTCATGGTTGAGCCTCCAGGGTTGTCCTTTCGCTTGGGTAACGCTACTTCCCGAACTGTAGGACCCACCTGTTGGCTTTCTCATCAAGGTTATACTAGATATGTCCTTTCTGCCGGACTGCCTATATTCCCTTTATTTAATGTTTTAACTGCAGAAACATAGAAATTTACAGCGCATAAGGTGGCCATTTCGGCCCATCGTGTCCACGCCGGCCGACAAAGAGCTGCACAGCCCTTGGTCAGCAGCCCCGAAGGTTACATATAAACCTATAAACCATGACGGAAACATAGAAACAAACATAGAAACATAGAAACATAAAAAATAGGTGCAGGAATAGGCCATTCGGCACTTCGAACCTGCACCACCATTCAATATGATCATGGTTGATCATTCCCTCAGTGCCCCTTTCCTGCTTTCTCTCCATACCCCATGATCTCTTTAGCCATAAGGGCCATATCTAACTCCCTCTTGAATATATCCAATGAACTGGCATCAACAACTCTCTGCAGCAGGGAATTCCACAGGTTAACAACTCTCTAAGTGAAGAAGTTTCTCCTCATCTCAGTCCTAAATGGCCTACCCCTTATCCTAAGACTATGTCCCCTAGTTCTGGACTTCCCCAACATCGGGAACATTCTTCCCGCATCTAACCTGTTCAGTCCCGTCAGAATCTTATACGTTTCTATGAGATCCCCTCTCATCCTTCTAAACTCCAGTGAATAAAGGCCCAGTCGATCCAGTCTCTCCTCATATGTCAGTCCAGCCATCCCTGGAATCAGTCTAGTGAACCTGGCAAAGAGCACCCAGACCAACCAGTCTGCCTCACACAACTGCGACACCCCTTATACTAAAACATTCTTCACTCCACCCCAACCAGAGCCATGTCATTTCCTGGGAGAGGCAAAAACCAGATAAAAACCCAGGCCAATTTATGGAGATAAAAATCTGGGAAAATTCCTCTCCGACCCATCCAGGCGATTGAAACTAGCCCAGGAGATCAACCTGGTCCTATTTGATTCCCTGCAGTACTTAACATTATATCTGCACTGTCCAACAAAAGGTCATCCAGTCTAATTATAATTACAAGCTCTAGGTCTGTAACCCTGCAGGTTACGGCTCTTTAAGTGCCCATCCAAGCACCTTTTAAATGTGGTGAGGGTTTCTGCATCCACCACCTTTCCAGGCAGTGAGTTCCAGATCCCCACAACCCTCTGCATAAAGAAGCCCCCCCCCCCTCAAATGCCCTCTAAACCTTCTACCAACCACCTTAAAACTATGCCCCCTCGTAATAGACCCCTCCACTAATGGAAATAGGCCCTTACTATCCACTATTTCCAGGCCCCTCAATATTTTGTACATCTCAATGAGTTCTCCTCTCAACCTCCTCTGTTCCAATGAGAACAAACCCAGCCTATCCAATCTGTCCTCATAACTAAGATTCTCCATTCCAGGCAGCATCCTAGTAAATCTCCTCTGCACCCTCTCTAGTACAATCACGTCCTTCCTATAATACAGCGACCAGAACTGCATGCAGTACTCCAGCTGTGGCCTAACCAAAGTATTATACAATTTAAGCATAACCTCCCTGCTCTTATATACCATGCATCGGCCAATAAAGGCAACAATTCCATATGCCTTCTTAACCACCTTATCCATCTGGCCTGCTACTTTCAGGGATCTGTGGACAAGTACTCCAAGGTCCCTTTGTTCATCTACACTATTAAATGGCCTACCGCTTAATGTGTATACCCTTTCCTTATTCGCCCTCCCAAAGTGCATCACCTCACACTTTTCTGAATTAAATTCCATTTGCCACTGCTCTGCCCACCTGACCAGTAGATTGATATCCTCCTGCAGCCCATGACGTTTCTCTTCATTATCAACCACACAGCCAATTTTAGTGTCGTCTGCAAACTTCTTAATCATACTCCCTATATTCAAATCTAAATCGTTGGTATATACCACAAAAAGCAAGATACCCAGTACTGAGCCCTGTGGAACCCCACTGGAAATATCCTTCCAGTCACAAAAACATTCATCAATCATTACCCTTTGCTTCCTACCTCCAAGCCAATTTTGGATTCAACTTGCCACTTTGCCCTGAATCCCATGGGCTTTAACCTTCGTGACCAGTCTGCCATGTGGGGCCTGATCAAAAGCTTTGCTAAATTCCATATGCACTACCCTCATCGACCCTCTTGGTTACCTCCTCAAAAAATTCAATCAGGTTAGTCAAACACGATCGTCCCTTAACAAATCCGTGCTGACTGTCCTTAATTAATCCTTACCTTTCCAAATGTAGATTTATCCTGTTTTTCAGGATTTTTTGCCAATAATTTTTCCACCACTGAGGTTAGGCTGACATGCCTGTAATTACTCGGCCTATCCCTTTCTCCTTTCTTAAATATTTGCAGTCCTCCAATCCTCCAGCACCATGCCCAGATCCAAAGAGGACTGGAAAATGATGGTCAAGGCCTCTGCTATTTCCTCTTTTACTCAGCTCAACAGTATTTCATCTGGGCCTGGGGACTTATCGACTGTCAAAGCTGCTAACCCCTTAATACTTCCTCTCTCACTGATTATTTATTTAATCCAGAATATCGCACTCCTCCTTGATAGCAGTATCTGCATTGTCCCTTTTCTTTGTGAAAACAGATGCAAAGTATTCGTTAAGAACCTTACCAACATCTTCCGCCTCCACACAAGGATTACCTTCATGGTCTCTAATAGGCCCTACCCTTTCTTTAGTTACCCTCTTACTCTTAATATATTTATAGAACATCTTAGGGTTTTCCTTAATTTTACTAGCCAAGAATTTCTCGTGCTCTCTCTTAGCACTCCTAATTTCCTTTTTAATTTTCCCTCAACTTTCTATAGTCCTCTAAAGATTCTATAGTATTTAGTCATTGGTATATGACATGAACATTCCTTTTTTTCTTTATCCTCCCCTATAAGTCCCTACACATCCAGGGGGCTTTAGAATTATTATTCCCAGCCTTTTTCTTCAAGGGCCTGAGTCTTCCAGATCTCCTCCTTGAATGCTTCCCACTGTTCCGACACTGATTTACCCACAAGTAGTTGTTTCCAGTCCACTGTGGCCAAATCACTCCTTAACTTAGCAAAATTAGCTTTTCCCCAATTCGTAACTTTTATTCCAGGTCTATCCTTGTCCTTATCCATAAACAACTTGAATCTGACTGAATTATGGTCACTGGCACCAAAGTGCTCCCCCAGTAATAACCCTTCAACCTGCCCAGGTTCATTCCCGAAAACTAAATCCAAGACCGCCCCCTCTCGTGTTGGGTTTGCTACATACTGATTAAAAAAGTTCTCTTGAATGCATTTCAAGAATTCTGCACCCTCTATACCCTTTACCCTATATTTGTCCCAATCAATATTTGGATAGTTAAATTCCCCTACTATTTTGGACCACAGCAATTTGCCTACATATTTGCTCCTCTATCTCCCTCCCACTGTTTGGGGGTCTATAATACACTCCCAGCAGTGTAATCACCCCTTTTCTATTTTTCAATTCGACCCATATGGCCTCATTTGATGATCCCTCTAACATATCATCCCTCCTCATCGCTGTAATATTTTCTTTAATCAGTACCGCGATATCCCCACCCTTTTTACCTCCCCCCACCCCCCTGTCTCTATCTTGTCTAAAAATCCTGTAGCCAGGAATATTGATCTGCCAAACCTGCCCCTCTTTCAGCTATGTTACTGTAATGGCTATAATGTCATACTCCCAAGTGTCTACCTGTGCTCTTAACTCATCCGCCTTATTCGCTATACTCCTTGCATTAAAGTACAGGACATTAAAGTTCAGCACAGGAAGACCTCCTTGCTTACTACATACTAAGCCCTGTTTCCTCTGTCTTACACATTCGCTTTCTAGATTCTTGCTATCCAATTTCTGCTTTACTTCCTTCCCTTTTGAATTTGTTCTGAAGTTCCCATCCCCCTGTCAAGCTAGTTTAAACTCTCCCCAACAGCACTAGAAAAACTCCCCCGAAGGATATTGGTCCCGGCGCTGTTGAGGTGCAACCCTTGCGGTTTATACAGATCCCATCTCCCCCAGAAGTGATCCCAATGCCTCAGGAATTTAAAGCCCTCCTTCCTACACCAACTTTCCAGCCACGTGTTCATCCTCTCTATCCTTCTATTTTTGTACTCATTAGCACGTGGCACCGGTAGTAACCCGGAGATTACTACCTTTGAGCTACTACCCTTTAATTTTCTTCCTAGCTCCCTGAATTCTGCCTGTAGGATCTCATCACTCATTTTACCTATGTCCGTGGTCCCGATATTGACCATGACCTCTAGCTGTTTACCCTCCCTCCCCACCTCCCCAGGATGCCCTGCGTCCGCTCTGTGACATCCTTGACCCTGGCACCAGGGAGGCACCAAACCATTCGGGAGCCACATCTACAGCCGCAGAAACGCCTGTCTGTTCCCCTAACTATAGAATCCCCTATCACTAGGGCTCTTTTGTTCTTTGTCCCTCCCCCCTGTGCAGCTGAGCCACCCGTGGTGACTTGAAATTGGCTCTGGCTGCACTCCCCAGAGGCATCATCATCCTGACCGATACTCAGAAGTGAATATCGGTTTGAAAGCGAGATGGACTCCCAGGGGACTCCTGCACTACCTGCCTAGCATTATTACTACGTCTCGTGGCCACCCACTTCCCCTCTACCTGCACGCCTTTAAGCTGCGGGGTGACCACCTCCTGAAACGTGTTATCCACGTAGCTCTGAGCCTCGCGGATGCACCGTATTGATTCCAGCCACTACTCAAGCTCCGAAACATGGAGCTCGAGTAGTTGAAGCTGGAGACACCTCCTGCACACATGGTTGTCTAGGCTGCGCGAAGCGTCCCGGACTTCCCACATGCTGCAGGATGTGCACTCCCACGGGACTGAGCTGCACTGCCAACATCTAGTTAGACTTATCCAGTTTAAAATCTAATTAAAAAGAAATAGAGAAAAGAGAGATATTTATCAACTCACCTCACCGGAGTTCGGGCTATGCCTCTTACGTCGGTTACACTTTTTACTGGCTAACAATAACAAAATGACCAGTATGATCCCTTGACTTACAACCAGTACATTGAGTCCAGCATAGTTTGTGTACCAAGGCTATTTCAATCTTTGCCTCCGAATATCCTGCTCCAGTCGAGTTTGTTCCTCATTCAGTTCGGGTATCGGTTTTCCTTGCAGCCCAATGGCCTTCTCATACCCTTCTATTTACAATATACATTAATGATTTGGATGAGGGAATTGAATGTAATATTTCGAAGTTTGCAGACGACACTAAGCAGTGTGAGCTGTGAGGAGGACGCTAAGAGGCTGCAGAGTGATTTGGACAGGTTAGGTGAGTGGGCAAATACATGGCAGTGCAGTGTAATGTGGATAAATGTGAGGTTATCCACTTTGGTGGCAAAAACACGAAGGCAGAATATTATCTGAATGGTGACAGATTAGGAAAAGGGAAGGTGCAACGAGACCTGGGTGTCATGGTACATCAGTCATTGAAAGTTGTCATGCAGGTACAGCAGGCAGTGAAGAAGGCAAATGGTATGTTGGCCTTCATAGCTAGGGGATTTGAGTATAGGAGCAGGGAGGTCTTATTGCAGTTGTACAGAGCCTTGGTGAGGCCACACCTGGAATATTGTGTTAGTTTTGGTCTCCTGATCTGAGGAAGGATGTTCTTGCTATTGAGGGAGTGCAGTGAAGGTTCACCAGACTGATTCCCGGGATGGCTGGACTGACATATGAGGATAGACTGGATCGACTGGGCCTATATTCACTGGAGTTTAGAAGGATGAGAGGGGATCTCATTGAAACATATCAAATTCTGACGGGACTGGACAGGTTAGATGCAGGAAGTATGTTCCCGATGTTGGGGAAGTCCAGAACCAGGGGACTTAGTCTAAGGATAAGGGGTAAGCCATTTAGGACAGAGATGAGGAAAAACTTCTTCACTCAGAGAGTTGTTAACCTGTGGAATTCTCTGCTGCACAGAGTTGTTGATGCCAGTTCATTGGATATATTCAAGAGGGAGTTAGATATGGTCCTTACGGCTAAGGGGATCAAGGGGTATGGAGAGAAAGCAGGAAAGGGGTACTGAGGTGAATGATCAGCCATGATCTTATTGAATGGTGGTGCAGGTTCGAAGGGCCGAATGGCCGACTCCTGCACCTATTTTCTATGTTTCTATGTTTCTTGGATAGTGTCTATCATTGTCCCATTGATGGTTTCTTCCTTTAGTTCAGGGTTTATAACATATCCCTTTAAACTTGCGGGGTAAAGCAGACGTCAGTATTCATGACAGCGTATGAGGTATCTCCTCCCTTCTTTGTGACTATCATCTCAGTCGCCGTGATGCTCACACACCATTCCCCATTTCCTCTTGGAACAGCGGTAGTTTCGTAGTCCCATGCTAGGGGGCTGATACTCAAGGTGCACCTGTCAATTTGGCCATGTCCACGGTCGTCTTTGATCATTCGTAGTGGATCTTGACTTTAAACAACTTGGTTATTTTTATAACAATCATCTATGCTGAGACTCTTAGTACTGTTGCTCTCTTCAATTACATATCTGGATTGTCATGGTACCACACGCGAGTTTGATTTCTTATATCCTCCATATTATTTGTTTGGTATAGATCTCCCTTTGTCACATCATACTGTGGTATTGAAAGTACAAAACCTATTATCAATTGTTATCCAATCCTGCACCTTTCCATTTTGAAGTTGCTCTAGATTATGTTGTATATCACTGAATAACCATGCTCCATACCCTGCGCAAACTATTTCTGTCTGTATGGTTCTGCTCAAGTTTCTTTCCTCTCTAGTTCTCGCGTAGTCTCACAACGTGTGACAATTCTCTCTCCAAGGTTTGGGTTAGGGTGATCATCTATCGTGTGCAGGTCTATAGTGTTTACCGTCGCAACTCCCGCCGAGTATCCCGCGACTACCATTTCTAGTATCCCTCTTTTTCTCTGGTCCTGCTTTTTACCTGACCCTCTTTCCACATTAAACTTCATGGTTTTTGATTCAGGGCCTTCAAGTGTACGCAGTGTCTATACAGGCTTATAGATTGACCCGCAGAAGCTGGGAATGGTTAAGTCTGTTAAATGATTTGCTGAAGTACCCCATGTGTATCTTGTCCTTGGTCTGCCTTATTAGCAATCCCCCTTTTGCCCCAGTGTTCATAGTTGGACACATTGGTGGCGCTGGGGGTGTGGTGGTCGGGGCCCTGGTAGTTCTCACTGTTGCTAAAGTAGTGGGTGGGGCCGTGGTGGTGGGTCTATCTTGGGAAAGAACCCTCCACCACCATTCATAGATAGTGAGTGAAATCTACACCCCCTTCCTCCGGGTATAGTATCTTTGATCCCCCCCCCCCCCCCCTCCTGGTTATAAAACACACCGCGGTCTTATTCACACTAATTAGTCTGGTATTACTGGCCCATCCCCAATGCTGTTTTGTTTCCTCATTACGTTGTTTTATGCTCGTTATTCCGACGCTGCAATTTAAATCCATTATTGCTCCATCCGTTCGCGTTTCTGATTCTTTATCACAACTAATGTCGTCCAAGTTCCTGTAATACAGGCCTTGCCGTCCCTCAGCCTGTTGTCCTTGATATGAGCATGAGTTACCCCAAGTTGTTCCCAGAATCCTGCTAAAAACAATATTTCCCGGTCGTCACCGGTTAGTTAGTGACCATGTTTTCCAACTGGGTCCAGTGTTTCCACTTGCAGATACCCCTTAAAACTACGCAGGCGCACGTGTCACTTACCATTCTCACCATCACCTGACTGCCTACTTGGGGTATTTGGACCTTCTGTTCTTTAGTGTCGTTCTCTAAGTCCTTGATTACTTATTGATCTCTAGCCTGTCCTTTTAAGTCATGTAACTGCTTACAGAGTTCCATCACAAACCTCCGTGTCCTGCGTCCTCGCTTCCTGTAACCAAGAATTCTTGCAGTCTCATTAGTTCAAAGGGTGTCAATCCTTTCATCCGACTTGGGGTTGCCCTGAGTTTCATCAGTACTCGGGGTAACCTGCCTACCCATCCCTTTCTAGTCTCTTCGATCTTCCCTGTGAAGTGTGTACCTTGACCTGAGTCCAGCTGTAGTGGCATTCCCCCTCGAGGTATTATTATAACTCGGCAGTATGTCTTCCCCTTGTTGCTAGGAAGATAGCGACGGACTGCAGGAAGATATCAATCTACTGGTCAGGTGGGCAGAGCAGGGGCAAATAGAATTCAATCTGGAGAAGTGTGAGGTGATGCACTTTGGGAGGGCTAATAAGGAAAGGGTATACACATTAAGCGGTCGGCCACTTAAAAGTGTAGATAAACAAAGGGACCTTGGAGTGATTGTCCACAGAACTCTTTTGATAGGAAACATAAAACATTAAATCGTGGCCCCCCAACCTGGGGGACACACCAAACATTTTCCAGTCCCCTTTTTTGTTTTTTTTTGGATTTTTTGTGGGGTTTTTTTGTGTTTTTTTGTGTTTTTTTATGTTTTTTGTTTTTTTTGGGCATTAAAATCCTGTTTTTCCTCCAAGTGCCCCCTACAAAAGGGGAGGGGGACACTAAAAAATACCGGCAATTAAAACAAAATAAAACTTAAAACAAAATCAAATTAAAATTTGGTTGCCGGGGGTAACGATGCACTCCAGTCCCTCCGGTGCCCACCTCTCGCGGAAGGCCGCGAGCGTACCGGTGGACACCGCGTGCTCCATCTCCAAGGACACCCTGGCGCGGATGTACGCGCGGAAAAGAGGCAGGCAGTCAGGTTGAACGACCCCCTCGACTGCCCGCTGCCTGGACCGGCTGATGGCACCCTTGGCCATGCCCAGGAGCAGTCCTACGAGGAGGCCCTCGGACCTACCCGCTCCCCTCCGCACAGGGTGCCCAAAGATCAGGAGGGTGGGACTGAAGTGCAGCCAGAATTTCAGGATCAGCCCCTTTAAATAATAAAACAGGGGCTGCAACCTCGCACATTCGATAAAAACATGGAACACGGACTCTTCCAGACCGCAGAAATTGCAGGCGGCCCGGGAGCCCGTGAACCGGCTTAAAAATTTATTGCACGGCACTGCTCCGTGCACCACCCTCCAGGCCAAGACCCCGATAAATACTGGGAGGACTTCCGCGTAGAGTGCCCTCCATCGGGGACCCCCGCCTCCTCCGGACGGCAAGATAGTGCGCCATGGCGTGTCCGGACGGCAGGCGAGGATGGCAAAGTTGAGAGTGTGCAGGAGCAGCCCGTACAGGAAACCCCTCCGCGCGGAACTGAAAGGCACGGAGGGGATTTCCTCGAGGCGGCTCAAGTTGTGAGGCGCCGGCTCCCGAGGGAGGTTCCGGGGTTTGGCGCCGATGAGGAATTCCGTCCGGACGGGGGTCAGTTCGGACGGGATTTCCCCACGTGCTTGAGCCTTCTCGATGCACCTAACGGAGTCGGGGCCCAGAGCTGTTTTTAGCGACTCGATGGCTTCGGCCGCGCGGCGGATGTTGGCAGAATTTAGGCGCCGCGCCAGCGTGTCTGGCGCCATCCAGCCCGCTCCTCCGCCATCGAGCAGGTCCCTGACCCGGTCACCTCACCAGCCACAGCCCTCTCGTCCGACTGCCACCTAAAACCTCGGTCGTGGAGGTACGGATTCCTGAGCAGCGGCTCCTGCAGGACAGCCGCCACTCCAGCCGGCGGAGAGCTGCGCTTGGTGGAGACTTTGTTCCAGACCCTGATGAGTTCCTTGTAAAAGACAGGCAGCTCCTAGACGGCGGTCCTGACGCCCCCCAAGCTCACAAACAGGAGCTGCGTGTCGTAGTTGAGGCCGTGCTGTTGGCGGAAAAAATACGTCGCCAGAGCACGCCACCTAGGAGGGGGCTCGACGTAAAGGTATCTCTGCAGGGTCTGAAGACGGAAAGTCGCGAGCTGGGTGCCGACGCACACCAACGACTGACCGCCCTCCCCAAGCGGGAGACTCAAGACCGCGGCAGAGACCCAGTGCTTCCTGTTGTTCCAGAAGAAGTCCACCAGCTTCTTCTGTATCTTGGCGACAAACGCAGGGGGAGGGATCAAAGTGACCAGCCGGTACCACAGCATGGCGGCCACCAGCTGGTTTATGACTAGCGCTCGACCCCTGTAGGACAGCACTCGGAGCAGTCCTGTCCAGCGCCCTAGGCGAGCGGCGACCTTGGCCTCCAGCTCTTGCCAGTTCGCCGGCCAGGCTCCCTCGTCGGGGCTAAGGTAGACTCCCAGATAGAGGAGATGGGTCGTGCTCCAGGCAAAAGGCCTGAGCTCCTCCGGCAGGGAGTCCACCCGCCACTGACCCACCAGGAGTCCGGAACATTTCTCCCAGTTGATCCTGGCGGAGGATGCGGCCGAGTAAATCTCCTGGCACTCACGCATCCTCCGCAGGTCAGCGGGATCCTCTACCGCGAGGAGCACGTCATCGGCGTAAGCCGAGAGGACGACCTCCACGCCTGGCCCTTGCAGAGCCAGTCCCGTCAACCTCGTCCGCAGGAGGCGCAGGAAAGGCTCCACGCAGATGGCATATAACTGGCCGGACATGGGGCATCCCTGGCGCACCCCTCTCCTAAAGCGAAGGGGCGCTGTCAAGGACCCGTTAACCTTAATCAGACACTCTGCGGCGGCGTACAAAAGTCGGATCCGGGCGACGAAATGCGTCCCGAACCCGAAAGCGCGCAGAGTTCCGAGCAGATAGTCGTGATCCACCCTGTCGAACGCCTTCTCTTGGTCGAGAGATAGGAAGGCGACCGACAGACCAGCCTCCTGGGAATAATGGATGAGGTCCCGGACCAGATGGATGTTATCGTGGATTGTCCGGCCCGGGACCGTGTAGGACTGGTCGGGGTGGATCATGTGGTCCAGCACGGCACCAAGGCGAGCAGACATAGCCCTGGCGAAGATTTTGTAGTCTGTGCTGAGGAGGGAGACCGGGCGCCAGTTCTTAAGGAGGCGGAGATCGCCCTTCTTAGGCAGCAGGATGATGACTGCCCTGCGCCAAGAGAGGGGCATCTCCCCGGTCGCCAGACTTTCCCCCAGGACCCGCGCGTAGTCGCCCCCCAGGACGTCCCAGAATGCCCTGTGGAACTCCACGGTCAGCCCGTCCAGCCCCGGGGCTTTTCCCCTCGAGAGCCGGACGAGGGCACCGGTCAGCTCCGCCAGGCTTAGCGGAGCTTCCAGATTTTCGGCGCCCTCCGGGCCGACCTCCGGCAGGTCCTCCCACAAAACTCTACGCGCTTCCTCGCTGGACGGATTAGGAGAGAACAGAGCCCCGTAATATTCACGGGCCCTGTTGTTGACGCCCTCCGGATCCGAGACGAGAGAGCCGTCGTCGGCCAGCAGCGTCAAGAGCTGCTTACGGACACTCTGTCTTTTTTCCAGCGAGTAGAAGAAGGGGGAGCCACGGTCCAGATCCCGCAGGAACCGGATCCGCGACCTCACGAACGCGCCTCGGGACCCGACGAGCTGCAGGTCCTTCAGCGCGGCCTTCTTCGCTTCGTACACCATCCGCAGGGCCGGGTCCTCGACGACTTGACCGAGACGGGATTCCAGGTCGAGCACCTCTTTTTCTAGGCGCCCGACCCTGGCTGCCCGCCTCTTGGTCGACCCCCTCGCGTACTCTTGACAGAAGACGCGGACGTGAGCCTTGCCCACATCCCACCATAGCCTCAAGGAGGGGAAGCCCCCCTGCTTCCTTCTCCAGTCGGACCAGAATCGACGGAACGAGTCCTGGAACCGCACGTCCTCCAGCAGCCGGTTGTTAAAGTGCCAGTACGCGGACCCCGTCCTCGCACGGAGCGAAGCGAGCTCCGCCCACACCAGGTGGTGGTCCGAACACGGCACCGGCCGCATGGAGGCCGCCGGGACGCAGGAAACGTACGCCCGAGACACGTAAAGGCGGTCGACTCTAGACCATCCTACTCCAGGCCTCACCCAAGTAAAGGCGCTGGAGTCGGGATGGAGATTTCGCCAGACGTCCACCAAGTCGAAGGACCCGACCAGGTCCCTCAACTTCTCCATCGCCGTCATGCACTGCGGGGCACCGGAGCGGTCCCTCGCCTCGAGGGTGCAGTTAAAATCCCCCCCAAGGACAATGCAGTCGCCGACGTCGACGGAGCCAAGAAGAGCGGACACCTCTTCAAAGAAGCGCGTTTGCTGCGGTCCGGGCTGAGGGGCGTACACGTTCACGAGATGGAGCGGCACGTCCCCCAGGCGAACCGTGACGTGCAGCAAACGGCCTGGCACGGGCTCCTCGACCCCCAAGATCTCCGGCTGAAAATGCGGGGCCAACAAGATGGCCACCCCACAAGAAGTGGTAGTGAGGTGGCTCATGCGGACCTCTCCTTGCCATTCCAGGAGCCACGTGGTTTCGTCTCCCGGAACGGTGTGGGTTTCTTGCAGGAAGCACACCGCATATTTCCCCTCCCGCAGGAGCGAAAAATTGTTAAATCTACGGTGTGCCTCTCTGCCGCCGTTGATGTTGAGGCTGGCTATGGTTATCTTCATGGCAAAAGCATAGTGCAACCTCTACCTTAACCTATTGTGGTGGGGGAGTGGAGTCGTTTGTTGACCTCCACTCCTTCAGCAGCCCAGCGAGGAACTTTTTGAGCCGGCGCAGCTCAAGGCCTTGCGCCTTTGGTAAGGGCCCGCCCGCGGCCATGGTTTTAGCGGTGGCGCGGACGGAAGCGATGAGCAGCCCCGGCTCGGACCATCTTTCCAGGGCCAGATGGGCTCGGTTGCGGCGACTCTGGCTCTGGACCAAAAAGTCCCGGAGTTCCTCTACGGGAATGAGGGGGGACTCAGCGGCGGGCACGAGGAGATCCACCGCCTCACTGGCGATGGACTCGAAATCTTCTCCCTCGTCCCCCACCGAGTCCCCGTCCCCCTCCGGGAGGTCACCGCCAGCAGCCGGACTGTCGACCGCACGAGGTACGGCAAACGGCCCGGCCGCTCCATCCGGCTCTGGCTCTGCCCCGATCCCACCCCCAGGATCGTCGGCAGAGGAGTCCCCATTGGGCTCTTTTAAAAGCGGTGCTGGGTCAGGAAGTGACAGCGGAAGGGGTTCCTCCTCTGCCCCAGGAACCGGGGAACACAGAGAGACCCGGCCAAAGTAATGTTCCAGGTCCTCCAAGTACCCCAGCTCCAAATTAGCGGGCGAGGGTTGTTGTTCTTCTCCCTCCCCGGAGCCACCCCCCGGCCCAGCGTGTACAGATTAATTAAAATTGTTAATACTGTGTATTTCTGCCGAGTCGAGCAAGTCCCGGGGGAAGTTGGATATTGGCTGGGCGGGCTCAGGTTCGGCCTTTTCGGCCCCGCCCGCCTCAGTCCCCGGGACGCTCGACCCGGCGGCAATGCATTCCTCCGCTGGCCCCACGCCCCCCACAACAGACAGATCTTCCACGCCATCCCTGGGAGGCAGAGGCTGGGCAGCCTCGACTGCCCCATCCTCCCCGGGGACAGATTCCTCCCATCTACGGCGCAGTTTGGGGGCGCTGGTGGGGGACGCGGGACTAGCGGCGGACACCGACTCCTCCGCGGAGGGATGTTGTTCCCCCTCCGCCTCATTGGAGCGGCGCCTCCTTTTGTTCCTGGGGGTGCGCGGAGGCAGGAAGACCTCCATGTCTGCCGAGGCCTCCCGCTCCGCCCTCCCCTTTTTCTTATCTTGCCCGTGCCCGAGCCCCTCTGCGGTATTGGTCAAGGGCTCGGGCACGGGCTTAGGGCACCCCGCGCTCGCCGATGACTGGTTGGGCTGAGCGCAGTGGTCAAACTGTCTGGCGCACTGAGGGGACCCGCCTCGAGATGTTTCTCCTTGTTCCGCGCCTTCTTTCCGGTCGGACACTCTCCCTCCCCCCCGCCAGAGGCCGTGAAAACAAAGGCCCCCGACGATGCCCGCGCACCTACGGCTCCCGGCACGCGGACGCTATTAGGGGGAGGGGTGGCGGCGGCGCCAGCCTTGGCCGCCCTCGGTGGTTTGGCGACTTTGGAGGCGGGGCAGTTCTTGCGAACCTACCCCACCTCCCTACAGGCATGGCACCGCACGCCGTCCGACGTCCAGAAGACGCGGTAGGCAGTCCCCTCGTGCACCACATTAAATTATCCCTCCGTCATGTCCTCCCGCGCCAGCCGGACAAAGAGCTGGCGGCGGAAGGAGAACACGTGGCGCAGGCTGCACTCCCTGAGGCCGAGCGGTATGGGGTTAATCCCCGACCTTACCTCCCCAAGTTGGTGTAGGTGAGGGAGGAGGAGCCCAGCGGGAACAAAGGGCGGGACGTTTGAAATGATGACCCTCTGCGCGGTGGCCTCGAGAGGGTCCACCGGCAGGAACGCCCCGCCCACCGTGAGCCCCTTTTTGAGGGCCAGGGACACCGCCCGCTCCGACCCCAGGAAGAATACAGCCTTCCCAGACATCTTGGAGGCTGCGACAATGGCCAATGGGGCCGACTACCCCAGCCATCGCCCGCACGCACTCCTCATTCATTGTGGGGTGAGTGTAGCTCTTGACCTCGTTTTTCTTAGTAATTAGTCTGAATGGTGGCAGGGCAGCAGGTGGCGCAGGAGGCGCCGTGGATGTGGACACCGCCTGCGCATATGTCCTTGCTGGCCCTGCCACCGGCGTGGATGGGGTCGCCATCACGGGGTCCCTTTAAGGGTTACACCCATCTTAAAGTCACAGGCCTTAATCGTCTTAAATTGGCCTCGTTTGAATTTATGAGCAGAGGAGCTCTCAATGAGGCACACCTCTCCCCTAGTTGACAATTGGGGAGGGGCCTTGCTCCCTCTGCTCAGTTGTCTTAATTGTTTTTCCAATTAAGGAGGAAAGGGCTCTCAGAGAGAGAGGGGAGAGACAGAGAGAGTGACAGAGAGAGAGAGCGGGGGGTGGGAAAGAGGGAAGCTGTGAGGGCAGGTCTCCCCTCACAGCGATGGGTGGGTGTTTTTCTGGGGCGCACTCCCTAGATGATAGAAAAACAAAGCAAGGCACAGTCTTATGGGATGGTCTTCGGGCGGGAGGAGAAGATGTCTTCACCTGGGACAGCTGGAGCCACCCAGGCACACACTCCCAACGATGTTTAATAGGGTGATTTAGTAAATCTTCAGCCAGGTAGCTCCAGCTATCCCGGGCTAGGCAATGGGGGAGGGGTGCTTCAGTGGTGTGTGGGGCCTAGCTGTAAGCAAGACCCCCACACACACTTCCACACACACACGCCCCCCGCGATGTTCCGGGCCTCGAAGAAAATCTTCTTTTCTCCCCCACCAATAAAACAATGTCTTTCGGGGAATGCACCAACACCCACCTGTAGAATGTTGTAGAATCTCCCTCCTTCCACACAGGTTGTTGCTCTTTTCCCACTCTCTCCAACTCTTTGTAGAAATAAATAAAGTTGTTGAAATTTTCAGCTCTCCTCCTCTCCCTCCGGACGTTGTATTGTAGCAAGCCAGCCCTTTCCTCCTCTTCCTGGGCTGGTCTCAGGGCTCACTCCAGGCCTTCCAGACAGGAGCTTCAGCAGGGAGTTCCTTCTCTCACAACAGCAGAGCTCCAACTGAATAGGCCACACCTCCAAAGCTCTACCATTGGTCCACAGATTCCCTGAAAGTAGCAGGCCAGGTGGATAAGGTGGTTAATAAGGTGTATGGAATACTTGCCTTTATTGGCCGAGGCATAGAATACAAGAGCAGGGAGGTTATGCTTAAATTGTATAATACTCTGGTTAGGCCACAGCTGGAGTACTGCGTGCAGTTCTGATCGCCGTATTATAGGAAGGACGTGATTGCACTAGAGAGGGTGCAGAGGAGATTTACTTGGATGTTGCTTGGAATGGAGAATCTTAGTTATGAGGACAGATTGGATAGGCTGAGTTTGTTCTCATTGGAACAGAGGAGATTGCGAGGAGACCTCAATGAGGTGTAGAAAATTTTGAGGGGCCTGGATATAGTGGATAACAAGGTCCTATTTCCCTTGGTGGAGTGGTCTATTACGAGGGGGCATAGTTTTAAGGTGGTTGGTGGAAGATTCAGAGGGAAGGCTTCTTCATGCAGAGGGTGGTGGGGATCTGGAACTCAATGCCTGGAAGGGTGGTGGATGCAGAAACCCTCACCACATTTAAAAGGTGCTTGGAAGGGCACTTAAAGTGCCGTAACCTGCAGGGTCACTTCTGCACTGAGATTTCTATGTTTCTTCTATGTTTCTATAACATTTTAACAGGCATTTCTAGCACAGAAAGTACTATTGTGCAGGTAAGTTTAATAATTCATTATGAATGTGATTTTTAATATCTTTGTTATGTTACAAACATTTATATTCAGTACTTGGTTCACAGCCTGGTGGCAAAACCAAGATAACGCCAATTTCATTGGTTCTGATACATACCATTGGTTCATTCTCTGACCCTTGCTTATTTCCAATTCATTTTGAATTTTATGATTGGTAGTTTTCATTCCGATTTACTACATATCGATTGGCACATTCTGGAACTCTTCACTTGTGATTTGTCAATACAACATTTCAGCCAATCATGTGCAAATGTGATGGACAAATATACATGTTACACACACATTCATATGTGTATCTCCCATATAGGAGGGAGTGTATCACTACTGCCCTGTAGACCATAAGCTTGGTGCCAGATTTGAGGTCCTGGCCTCTATATAGTAGACACCTCAAAGCGCTGGAGAAGGACCACCAGCACTGCCTCCACAAATCCCGCAAATCTACTGGGAGGACAGACACACCAACGTCAGTGTTCTCGCTCAAGCCAACATTCCCAGCATCGAAGCACTGACCACATTCGACCAGCTCCGTTGGGCGGGCCACATTGGCAGTGTGCCTGACATGGAACTCCCTAAGCAAGCGCTCTACTTGGAACTTCTACACAGCAAGGGAGCCCCAGGTGGGCAGAGGAAACGTTTCAAGGACACCCTCAAAGCCTCCTTGATAAAGTGCAACGTCCCCACCACCACCTGGGAATCCCTGGCCCAAGACCGCCCAAAGTGGAGCATCCGGGAGGGTGTTGAGCACCTCGAGTCTCGTTGCTGAGAGCATGCAGAAATCAAGCGCAGAAAGCAGAAGGAGCGTGCGGCAAACCAGACTCCCCACCCACCCTTTCCTTCAACCACTGTCTGTCCCATCTGTGACAGAGACTGTCGTTCCCACATTGGACTGTACAGTCACCTGAGAACTCACTTTTAGAGTGGAAGCAAGTCTTCCTCGGTTTTGAGGGACTGCCTATGATGATGATGATGTGTACCTATGAATGTTATGGACACACTGGTCAAATCATAGAAGTTTACAGCATGGAAGGAGGCCATTTTGGCCCATCATGTCCGCACTGGCCAACAAAAGGCTATCCAGCCTAATACCAGCTCTAGGTCCATAGCCCTGCAGGTTACGACACTTCAGGTGCACATCCAAGTACTTTTTAAATGTGGTGAGGGTTTCTGCTTCTACCACCCTTTCAGGCAGTGAGTTCCAGGCCCCACAACCCTCTGCGTGAATAAATTTCCCCTCAAATCCCCTCTAAACCTTCTACCAATTACTTTAAATTTATGCCCCCTGGTTGTTGACCCCTCTGCTAAGGGAAATAGGCCCTTGCTATCCACTCTAACTAGGCCCCCCTCATAATTTTATATACCTCAATGAGGTCTCCCCTCAGCCTCCTCTGTTCCAATGAAAACAAATCCAGCCTATCCAATCTGTCCTCATAGCTAAGATTCTCCAATCCTGGCAACATCCTCGTAAATCTCCTGTGCATCCTCTCCAGTGCATTCACATCCTTCCTGTAATGCGGTGACCAGAACTGCACGCAGTACTCCAGCGGTGGCCTAACCAGTGTTTTATATTGTTCAAGCATAACCCCCTTGCTCTTGTATTCTATGCCTCGGCTAATAAATGCAAGCATTCCGTATGCCTTCTTAACCACCTTATCTACATGTGCTGCTACCTTCAGGGATCTGTGGACCTGCACTCCAAGGTCCCTTTGTTCCTCTACACTTCTCAGTGTCCTACCATTTAATGTGTATTCCTTTACCTTGTTAGCCCTCCCGAAATGCATTATCTTACACTTCTCTGGATTAAATTCCATTTGCCACTGTTCTGCCCACCTGACTAGATGATTGATAGCTTCCTGCAGTCGCAGCTTTCTTCCTATCAACCACACTGCCGATTTTAGTATCATCTGCAAACTTCTTAATTATACCCCCTATATTCAAGTCTAGATCAATGATGTATATCACAAAAAGCAAGGGACCGAGGACTCAGCCCTGCAGAACCCCACTGGAAACATCCTTCCAGTCAGTCCCGAACTTTCCATGGGCCATGATGGCGGCACTTACTTTGAGATCGTGGCCACTGGCGCTATCCAGCACTGCCTCTGAGAGGTTTGGGGAAACACTGAATTAACATGGGCCAAGCAGGCAACCCTAGTCACTATGAGTACATGGTTGCCCAAAGATGCTGGGAAATCTAGCCTCTTGCTGACGGCTTTGGGTTGAGGCTGTCAAGGCCCCTTCCCAGAAATACTGAAGAGCAGGCCCCTTGTAACGTTTTTTTTTTAGCCAATATTTCAAAATCATCTAGATGCCTTCAGGGTCTCAGCTACCTCCCATTACTGGGACTTTCATGGTGGTCCCCACTTGCACCCATGAAGAGGCCTGTATGACATTTCTTACTCAATGTACTGACCCTATGGGTCCGAGGACATGCTAGAATGAGGAATCCCTACCATCTCCTCTGATGCAGGTGGTCTTGCAAAGGGGAGGCTCCATCCCTTACAAGGCCCCATGGATATTGGTTACACAGGCTGGGACGCAGCCAGTCTGTTTTCCAGTGCTTCCACTGTCATCATCATCATCATCTCCCACTGCAAGGCCAGGGATTGCTGCCCCAGTATCAAAGAGTACTCATATTTAAATTGTGTCATTCTTTTATAAAAGCTGTATAAACTAGGTTAACGTGAAGGCTTTGATAACTGGAATCAACAGTGACTGGATAAGCTCATCAGTAACAGTGTTGCTTTGGGCCCTGGATGTCATTCACACTCCCTACAGAGAAGGAGCATCAGTTTTCGCAGTAGAGGCACTGGATTACGGGTTGGAGCACATTTTTTTAAATTCATCTGATTGAAAACACATTCCACTTCGCAATCAGGCAGAATTTACACTTTATTGTATTTTACCTATCATCATCATCATCATCATAGGCAGTCCCTCGGAATTGAGGAAGACTTGCTTCCACTCTTAGCATGAGTTCTTAGGTGGCTGTACAGTCCAATACGAGAACCACAGTCTCTGTCACAGGTGGGACAGATCGTCATTGAAGGAAAGGGTGGGTGGGAAGACAGGTTTGCCGTATCTCCTTCCGCTGCCTGCGCTTGATTTCTGCATGCTTTCGGCGACAATACTCAAGGAGCTCAGTGCCCTCCCGGATGCGTTTCCTCCACTTAGGGCGATCTATGGCCAGGGATTCCCAGATGTCAGTGGGGATATAGCACTTTATCAGGGAGGCTTAGAAGGTGTCCTTGTAACGTTTCCTCTGCCCGCCTTTGGCTCTTTTGCTGCGGACGAGTTCCAAGTAGAGCGCTTTGGGAGTCTCGTGTCTGGCATGCAAACAATGTGGCCTGCCCAGCGGAACTGATCAAGTGTGGTCAGTGCTTCAATGCTGGGGATGTTGGCCTGGACAAGGACGCTAATGTTGGTGTGTCTATCCTCCCAGGGGATTTGCAGGATCTTGCGGAGACAACGCTGGTGGTATTTCTCCAACGACTTGAGGTGTCTACTGTACATGGTCCACGTCTCTGAGCCATACAGGAGGACAGGTATTACTACAGCCTGGTAGACCATGAGCTTATATATACACAGAGAATACTGGAAATACGCAGCAGGTCAGGCAGCATCTGTGGAGAGA
The DNA here is from genome assembly GCF_044704955.1 of Pristiophorus japonicus. Classification (NCBI taxonomy): domain Eukaryota; kingdom Metazoa; phylum Chordata; class Chondrichthyes; family Pristiophoridae; genus Pristiophorus; species Pristiophorus japonicus. Next base: position 272,351,449 of record NC_091977.1, on the reverse strand, counting down.
GAAACAGAGGTAACGTTTCAGGTCGATGACCTTTCATTGGAACTGGAAAAAGTTAGAGATGTAACAGATTTTAAGCAAGTGCAGGGGCAGGGAAAGGGGGGAGAGGAGGAAAGAACAAAGGGAAGGTCTGTGATAGGGTGGAGGGCAGGAAAGATTAAATGACAAAAGGCATGATGGTGCGAGGCAAAAGGGGATGGTATTGGGACAATGTTATTATGTTCTTATGTAAGTGAACAAACAAAAATGGGTCTAAAGGATGTGTAAATTTTAATAGCAGAATTATTATCAGCAACTGCTATCCAAAAAAATGAGAGTGGTGGTTATGGTCTGAAATTATTGAACTCAATGTTGAGTCCGAAGGCTGTAAAGTGCCTAATCGAAAGATGAGGTGCTGTTCCTTGAGCTTACCTTGAGGTTCATTGGAACAGTGTAGGAGGCCGAGGCCAAGAGCAGGGAGGTCAGAGTGGGAGTGGAGCAGAGAATTAAAGTTAATATATCCTTACTATACAGTACAAATGCACACGAGGCCCATACTTGAGAGAAGGTCACTCTGTGACCAGTAACCTTTATTATCCATCACTTAAGTGCAGAAGGTGGGTGGAGCTTCCCCTTTTATACCTGAAAGTCCAGGTTAAGAGTGTCTCCCACAAGTTCACCACCTAGTGGTCAGTGTTCTCACGGTGTACAACTTAGGTCAGTTTACACATGGGTTACAATGACAGTTGAATACATGACATCACCTCCCCCCACCCCCCGCAAAGTCTTATTGGGATCACAGGTTAAGTCTCTCTGGTGGGCTATGCTCCCTTGTAGAGTGCCTGAGTTGGGGCTCCGGTTGTTGGGCGCTGGCCTGAGTGCTTGCTGTTTGTGGTGCTTCAGGCCTGTCCGGACTGCCCACAGTGACTGGGCTTTCCTCCCTTTGGTTCCGGTGTTCGGTCACCTATGGTGGAGTGAACTCTAAATCGTGTTCTTCCTCTGCTTCTTCTATAGGGTTGCTGAACATCCTTTTTGTTTGATCCACGAGTTTGTGGCAGATTTGTCCATTGGTAAGTTTAACTACCAGAATCCTATTTCCCTCTTTGGCAATCACAGTGCCTGCGAGCCATTTGGGCCCTGCAGCGTAGTTGAGGACAAAGACAGGGTCATTGACATCAATACATCGCGCCCTCGCATTCCTGTCATGGTAGTCACATTGTGACCGGCGCCTGCTCTCAACAATTTCTTTCATGGTGGAGTGTATAAGGGATAACCTGGTTTTGAGCGTCCTTTTCATTAGCAGCTCTGCGGGTGGAACCCCTGTGAGCGAGTGTGGTCGGGATCTATTGGCCAACAGGAGGCTTGATAAGTGGCTTTGTAGGGAACCCCTTTGGATTCTGAGCATCCTTGTTTGATTATCTGCACTGCTCGTTCTGCCTGGCCGTTTGAGGCCGGCTTGAATGGTGCCGTTCTGACATGGTTGATACCATTTCCTGCCATGAAGTCCTGGAATTCAATGCTTTTAAAGCATGGGCCATTGTCGCTGACCAAGACGTCTGGTAGACCATGGGCAGCGAACATTGCCGCTAGACTTTCTACCGTGGCAGAGGATGTGCTTGAATTAAGAATGTCACACTCGATTCATTTGGAGTAGGCATCTACTACAACCAAAAACATTTTTCCCATGAAAGGACCTGCATAGACCACATGGATGCATGACCAAGGCTTGGCAGGCGAGGACCAGGGGCGAAGGGGGGCTTCCCTGGGTGCATTGCCCAGCTGGGCACACGTGTTGCACCTGCGACAAAGTTCCAGGTCTGCATCTATCCCTGGCCACCAAACATGTGACCTGGCAATTGCCTTCATCATGACAATGCCGGGTGCTCATTGTGGAGTTCTCGGATGAACACCTCTCTGCCCATCTGGGGCATGACTACTCGGTTTCCCCATAGTAAGCAATTGGCCTGAATCGAGAGTTCATCCTTGCGCCTGTGAAATGGTTTAAATACCTCAGGGCATGTCCCGTACGTAGCTGCCCAGTCCCCATTCAGGACACATTTCTTGACTAAAGACAGTAGCGGGTCTCTATTTGTCCAGACTTTGATCTGACCAGCTGTCACGGGTGAGCCTTCACTTTCGAAAGCTTCAACAGCCATAACCATCTCAGCAGCATGCTCGGTTGCCCCCTCGGTGGTGGCTACTGGGAGCTTGCTGAGTGCATCGGCGCAGTTTTCAGTGCCCGGTCTGTGCCGAATGGTATAGTCATAGGCGGCTAACGTGAGTGCTCACCTCTGTATGCGGGCCAACGCATTTGCATTTATGGCCTTGTTGTCGGCCAAAAGGGACGTTAGAGGTTTGTAATCTGTCTCCAGCTCATATTTCCTGCCAAACAGGTACTGGTGCATTTTTTTTATTGCATATACACATGCAAGCGCTTCCTTTTCTACCATCCCGTAGCTCCTTTCTGCCTGGGACAGACTTCTGGAGGCATAAGCTACCAGCTGTAACTTGGCATTAACATGCTGCAACACACACCCGACCCCATAGGACGACGCATCGCACGTTAAAACAAGTTTCTTACATGGGTCATATAGCGTTAACAGATTGTTGGAGCATAACAAATTGCGTGCTCTATCAAAAGCCCTTTCCTGGCTGTCCCCCCAGACCCATTCGCGACCTTTGCATAGGAGCACGTGTAGCGCTCTAGCAGCGTGCTCAATTTGGGAAGAAAGTTACCAAAATAGTTCAGGAGCCCCAGGAACGAACGCAGCTCCGTCGTGTTACGGGGTCTGGGTGCTCTCTGGATCGCTTCCGTTTTGGACGCAGTCGGTCTGATCCCGTCTGCTGTTACCCTCATCCCCAGGAATTCTACCTCTGGAGCTAGGAAGACGCACTTTGCCTTTTTCAGTCGCAGCCCTACCCGGTCCAGTCTGTGTTGCAACTCCTCCAGGTTGTGGAGGTGTTCTTCAGTATCGCAACCCGTAATGAGGATGTCGTCTTGAAAAACCACCATCCCTGGAATCGACTTGAGGAGGCTTTCCATGTTTCATTGAAAGATCGCGGCGGCCGAGCGAATCCCGAACGGACATCTGTTGTACTCAAACAACCCCTTGTGTGTTGTGATGGTGGTCAGCTTCTTCGACTCACTCGCCAGCTCCTGGGTCATGTCAGCTGAGGTCAGGTCCAATTTTGAAAAAAGTTTGCCACCAGATATCGTTGCAAAGAGGTCCTCCGCTCTCGCTAGCGGGTACTGGCCTTGGAGTGACACCCGATTGATGGTGGCCTTGTAATCACCACATATTCTCACTGACCCATCCGCCTTGAGCACTGGCATAATCGGGCTTGCCCAGTCACTGAATTCGACTGGCGAGATGATGCCTTCCCTCAGCAGGCGGTCCAATTCGCCTTCTATCTTTTCCCTTGTGGTGTACTGGCCTGGCGTCCGGGTTTTTATGTGAATCACTACCTTGGTCTCCATGAAAGTGCCAATACCGGGTTGAAATAGTGAGTCAAATTTGTCCAGGACTTGTGAGCATGATATTCGCTTCACAGAAGAAATTGCATTGATATCGCCCCATTTCCAGTTCATTACAGCAAGTCAACTCCTCCCCAGCAGTGTGGGACCATCCCCCGGGACAATCCAAAGTGGCAACCTGTTCTCCGAATCTTTGTTGGTCACGACTACCATAGCGCTGCCTAGCATCGGAATGATCTCCTTTGTATATGTCCGTAGCTGTGCGTCAATCGGCAATAATTTTGGCCTCCAGGCCTTGGGCGCCCACAACTTGTCGAACTGTTTGATACTCATCAGGGACTGGCTGGCCCCCGTGTCCAGCTCCATTGATACTGGGATGCCATTAAGGAGCACTTTCATCATTATCGGAGGCGTCCTGGTGTATGAACTGTATATGTGCTCCACATGAACTCGCTGAACTTCAGCTTCCAGCGATTTCCCCCAGTGTCCATTTGGCCTCGTAGGGCTTACATCGGGCCCGTCCTCCTCATACATCAATCTGGCTGCAGGCTTCCTGCACATACGCGCCAAGTGACCGCTGACGTTGCAGTTTCTGCAGGTATATTGCTGATACCTGCAAGCTCTGGCAGTGTGTTTGCCTCCACACCTCCAACATGAGCCATCGTTGGAAACAAAAGGTCCATTACCAGTCGATCGTCTCTGACTGTCTCTGTAACTGTCCTTAAGTGCACCGTTGACAGGTGTTGATGGCCCCATTACTGGCCGCATTGTCCATTGCGATGGCATGAATCACCGTTCAGCTCACCATTGTCTCTGTTGAATTCCCCCTTTGGGTTCGACTACATGCTCGGGCATGTCCGATTGTTCCTATCTGCTTAGAGAACTGTGTGCCGCGTTAACCATGTTGACTTCCTGTCCATTTGCTGCATTTAAACCAAGATTTTTGTCAAACATCATTCTGGTCTCTTCCTCCTCTGAGATAAATGTCTGGGCCATCAAAGCCGCCGTTTCCAGGGTCAAGTCTTTGGTCTCAATCAGTTTCCTGAAAACCCCAGCCTGCCCGATGCCCACAATAAAAAAGTCTCGCAGCATCTCCGCTCTGCATGCATCTGGGAACTTACATAGGCTCGCCAGTCGCCAGAGGTCTGCCACGAAGTCTGGAACGCTTTGCCCTTCTCGCCACCGGTGTGTGTAAAACCGGTGTCTCGCCATGTGCATGCTGCTCGCTGGTTTAAGGTGTTCCCCGATCAACTTACTGAGCTCTTCAAAAGTCTTGTCCGCCGGCTTCTCTGGCGCTAGAAGGTCCTTCATCAGGGAGTACGTCCTGGATGCACAAACCGTCAGGAGATGAGCCCTGCGTTTGTCGGCCGAATCCTGTCCCAGCCATTCCTTCGTGACGAAAGTTTGCTGTAGTCTCTCAATAAAATCGTCCCAATCATCACCAACACAGTACCTCTCGCCTGTGCTGCTAGTGGCCATGCTCACGTGGTTTAAATCCCAGTTTCTTGTCGCCAATAATCTGTCCTTACTATACAGTACAAATGAACACGAGACCCATACTTGAGAGAAGGTCACTCTGTGACCAGTAACCTTTATTAGCCAGCACTCAAGTACAGAAGGTGGGTGGAGCTTCCCCTTTTATACCTGAAAGTCTAAGTTAGGAGTGTCTCCCACAAGTTCACCACCTAGTGGTCAGTGTTCTCATGGTATAGAACTTAGGTCAGTTAATACATGGGTTACAATGACAGTTGAATACATGACAAAAGTGACAGGCGACCAGAAGCGCCGGGTCATGCTTACAGACTGAACGGCGGTGTTCCGCAAAGCGATTACCCAATCTGCGTTTGTTCTCCCCAATGTAGAGGAGACCACATCGTGAGCAGCCAATACAGTATACTAAATTGAAAGAAGTACAAGTAAATCGCTATTTTATATGGAAGGTGTATTTGGGGCTCTGGACATTGGGAAGGGAGGCGGTAAAAGGGCATATGTTACATCTCCTGCACTTGCAGGGGAAGGTGCCGTGGGAAGGGGAGGGGGTGCTGGGGTTGACTGAGGAATGGACCAGGTTGTCGCGGAGGGAGCGATCCCTTTGAAATGCTGAGAGGGGAGGGGAGGGGAAGATGTGTTTGGTGGTGAGATCACCCTGGAGATGGTGGAGGATGATCTGTTGAATGTGAAGGCTGGTGGGGTGAAAGGTGAAAACAAGGGAAACCCTGTTGTGGTGCTGGGAGGGAGGGAATCTTCCCTAATGTTTTTTCCTCCCCTACCCGCTTTCCCTGCCTCTGCACTTGTATAAAACCTGTTACAGCTGTATGATAGAAAACATAGAAACATAGAAAATAGGTGCAGGAGTAGGCCATTTGGCCCTTTGAGCCTGCACCGCCATTCAATAAGATCATGGCTGATCATGCAACTTCAGTATCCCATTCCTGCCTTCTCCCCATACCCCTTGATCCTTCCAGCTGTAAGGGCCACATCTAACTCCCTCTTGAATATATCCAACGAACTGGGCTCAACAACTTGCTGTGGTAGAGAATTCCACAGGTTCACCACTCTCTGGGTGAAAAAGTTTCTCCTCATCTCGGTCCTAAGTGGCTTACCCCTTATCCTTAGACTGTGACCCCTGGCTCTGGACTTCCCCAACATCGGGAACATTCTTCCTGCATCTAACCTGTCCAGTCCTGTCATAATTTTATATGTTTCTATCAGATCCCCTCTCATTCTTCTACATTCCAGTTAGTATAAGCCTAGCCGATCCAGTCTTTCTTCATATGTCAGTCATGCCATCCCGTGAATCAGTCTGGTGAACTTTCGTTTCACTCCCTCAATAGCAAGAATGTCCTTCCTCAGATTAGGAGACCAAAGCTACACACAATACTCAAGGTGTAGTCTCACCAAGGCCCTGTACAACTGCAGTAAGGCCTTCTTGCTCCTATACTCAAATCCTCTCACTATGAGGGCCAGCATGCCATTTGCTTTCTTTACTGCCTGCTGTACCTACATGCCTACCTTCAGTGACTGATGTACCATGACACCCAGGTCTCGTTGCACCTCCCCTTTTACTAATCTGTCACCATTCAGATAATAATCTGCCTTCCGGTTTTTTCCACCAAAGTGGATAACATCACATTTATCCACATTATACTGCATCTGTCATGCATTTGCCCACTCACCTAACCTGTCCAAGTCACCCTTCAGCCTCTTAGCATCCTCCTCACAGCTCACACTGCCACCCAGCTTAGTGTCATCTGCAAACTTGGAGATATTACATTAATTCCTTCATCTAAATCATGAATGTATATTGTAAATAGCTGGGGTCCCAGCACTGAACCTTGCGGCACCTCACTAGTCACTGCCTGCCATTCTGAAAAGGACCCGTTTATTCCCACTCTTTGCTTCCTGTCTGCCAACCAGTTCTCTATCCACGTCAATACATTACCCCCGATACTATGTGTCTTAATTTTGCACACTAACCTCTTGTGTGGGACCTTGTCAAAAGCCTTTTAAATGTCCAAATACACCACATCCACTGGTTCTCCCTTTTCCACTCTATTAGTTACATCCTCAAAAAACTCTAGAAGGTTTGTCAAGCATGATTTCCCTTTCATAAATCCATGCTGACTTGGACCGATCCTGTCACTGCTTTCCAAATGCGCTGCTATTACATCTTTAATAATTGATTCCAGCATTTTCCCCACTACCGATGTCTAGCTATAATTCCCTGTTTTCTTTCTCCCTCCTTTTTTAAAAAGTGGGGTTACATTAGCTACCCTCCAATCCATAGGAACTGATCCAAAATCCATGGAATGTTGGAAAATGACCACCAATGCATCTACTATATCTAGGGCCACTTCCTTAAGTACTCTGGGATGCAGACTATCAGGCCCTGGGGATTTATCGGTCTTCAATCCCATCAATTTCCCTAACACCATTTCCTGACTAATAAGGATTTCCCTCAGTTCCCTCAGTCCCTCCTTCTCACTAGACCCTCGGTCCCCTAGTTTTTTGGGAGGTTATTCGTGTCTTCCTTAGTGAAGACAGAACCAAAGTATTTGTTCAATTGGTCTGCCATTTCCTTGTTCCCCATTATAAATTCACCTGATTCTGACTGCAAGGGACCTACATTAGTTTCACTAATCTTTTTCTCTTCACATATCTATAGAAGCTTTTGCAGTCCATTTCTATGTTCCCTGCAAGCTTACTCTCATACTCTATTTTCCCCTCCTAATTAAACCCTTAGTCCTCGTCTGCTGAATTCTAAATTTCTCCCAGTCCTCAGGTTTGCTGCATTTTCTGGCCAATTTATATGCCTCTTCCTTGGATTTAACACTATCCCTAATTTCCCTTGTTAGCCACCTTTCCTGTTTTATTTTTACGCCAGACAGGGATATACAATTGTTGTAGTTCATCCATGTGATCTTTAAATGTCTGCCATTGCCTATCCACCATCAACCCTTTAAGTATCATTTGCCAGTCTATTCTAGCCAATTCACGTCTCATACCATCGAAGTTTCCTTTCTTTAAGTTCAGGACCCTAGTCTCTGAATTAATTGTGTCGCTCTCCATCTTAATGAAGAATTCTACCATATTATAGTCACTCTTCCCCACAGGACCCACGCATGACCAGATTGCTAATTAATCCCCTCTCATTACACAACATCCAGTCTAGGATGGCCAGCTCTCTAGTTGGCTCCTCGACATATTGGTCTCGAAAACCATCCCTTATACACTCCAGGAAATCCTCCTCCACAGTATTGCTACCAGTTTGGTTAGCCCAATTTATATGCAGATTAAAGTCACCCATGATAACTGCTGTACCTTTATTGCACACATCCCTAATTTCCTGTTTGATGCCATCCCCAACCTCCCTACTACTGTTTGGTGGTCTGTACACAACTCCCACTAACGTTTTCTGCCCTTTGGTGTTTCGCAGCTCTATCCATACAGATTCCACATCATCCAAACTAATGTCCTTCCTTACTATTGCGTTAATCTTCTCTTTAACCAGTAACGCTACCCCACCTCCTTTTCCTTCCTGTCTATCCTTCCTGAATATTGAATAACCCTGGATGTTGAGTTCCCAGCCTTGGTTACCTTGGAACCATGTCTCCGTAATCCCAATTACATCATATTCGTTAACAGCTATCTGCGCAGTTAATTCGCCCACCTTATTACAAATGCTCCTCGCATTGAGACTCAGAGCCTTCAGGCTTGTTTTTTTTAACACTTTTTCCTTTTAGAATTATGTTGTAATGTGGCCCTTTTTGATTTTTGCCCTTGATTTCTCTGCCCTCCACTCTTGCTTTTCTCCTTCCTACCTTTTGCTTCTGCCCCTTTTTACTTCCCTCTGTCTCCATGCATAGGTTCCCATCCCCCTGCCATATTAGTTTAACCCCTCCCCAACAGCACTAGCAAACACCCAGCCTAGGACATCGGTTCCGGTCCTGCCCAGGTGCAGATCGTCCAGTTTGTACTGGTCCCACCTCCCCCAGAACCGGTTCCAATGTCTCAGGAATTTGAATCCCTCCTCCTTGCACCACTCCTCAAGCCATATATTCATCTGAACTATCCTGCAATTCCTATTCTGACTAGCACGTGGCTCTGGTAGCAATCATGAGATTACTACCTTTGAGGTCCTACTTTTTAATTTACCTCCTCGCTCCCTAAATTCAGCTTGTAGGACCTCATCCCGTTTTTTATCTATATCGTTGGTACCTATATGCACCACGACAGCTGGTTGTTCCCCTTCCCCCTCCAGAATGCCCTGCAGCCGCTCCGAGACATCCTTGACGCTTGCACCAGGGAGGGAACATACCATCCTGGAGTCTCGTTTGGGGCCGCAGAAATGCCTATCTGTTCCCCATATGATAGAATCCCCTATCACTATAGCTCTCCCATCGACCTGAAATGTTAACTCTGTTTCTCTCTCCACAGATGCTGCCTAACCTGCTGAGTATTTCCAGCATTTTCTATTTTTCTTTCAAATTTCCAACATCCACAGTATTTTGCTTAATCATCAAAATACAATGACATTTTAATCTGCCTGACTGACTTTTATTGACCAGTTGTGGGTTGAAAGGAATGTCATGTAACTCCAAAAAGACTTGGCCAAAATGGAAAAAAGCAGGCACATTTCAATTGATCAGGACTTTGTGATCAGGAGACTCGCAAAAAAGTGAGGAGCCTCCTGAATATTTCAGGATTCTTGGAAGACATCTTGCTGCAGCCAAGGAACTGATGTCTGAGGAAGTGTCTTATACACGAGACATTATCCTGCCTTTCTCTTCAGAGGCTGTCTGACCTGTTGTGTACTTCCAGTATTTTCTGTTTCTGTTGCAGAATTCCAGCATTTTCAATATTTTTCGTTTCAATCGAGGAACTGATCGCTAGGGAGAAGATGGTGACAGAAAGGACTATGGGCTAGAATTTGATCAAAATCCGCCACCACTGGATTGCCGCACGAAAAACCGCGTGGTATTTCAAAACCACTGGCGGAACTCTTTGATGAAATTCCCGCCGGGTGGTTTTCCGCCGAAAATGAAGAAATATCACCGAGAAACCCGGTGGGAATGCTCCCCAAATTCCAGTCCTATGCATTTTTCTATGAACTAGTTCAGGTAGGTATACCAGCTAAGTCAGGCTCCCCATTTCTCAGACAAACCTCATGTGTCCCATTAGAGCAGGCTTTTCCCTCCAAGAGAAAAATACATTTATTTTAAAATGGAGTCTGGGACAAAATAGATGCTCATTAAGTGAGAATGCTGGATTTAGTGTTGGATGGGCCATTCATGAGACAACATGGAGAATTAACCGAAATAAGCATTACAGTTGTTACAATGGAGGACATAAAGATATCCGTGGATCAGCCTTGTGAATGGGAATATTTGGAAACATTATTGAATGCCTTGAATTCATACAGATATTAGTACTTTCATTTAAAATACTATCCTGTCTTGTTTGTGTTAAATAATTACCTCTAGCATTCTAATGTAGTTGGTAACCCAGTGTTAAAGTGGTGATGTTGCACTTTATCAAGGAAGTTTTGAGGGTGTCCTTGAAATGTTTCTTCTGCCCACCTGGGGCTCGCTTGTCATGTTGAAGCTCCGAGTAGAGCTTTGTGTCTGGCATGCAGACGATGTGGCCCACCCAACGGAGCTGGTCGAGTGTGGTCAGTGCTTCGATGCTGGGGAATCCTTGATAAAGTGTACCATCCCCACCGACACCTGGGAATCCCTGGCCTAAGACTGCCATAAGTGGAGGAAGAGCATCCGGGAGGGCGCTGAGCGCCTCGAGTCTCGTCGCCGAGAGCATGCAGAAATCAAGCGCAGACAGCGGAAGGAGCGTGCAGCAAACCAGTCTCCCCATCCACCCTTTCCTTCAACCACTGTCTGTCCCACCTGTGATAGAGAATGTAATTCCCATATTGAACTGTACAGTCACCTGAGAACTCACTTTTAGAGTGGAAGCAAGATTTCCTCGATTTCGAGGGACTGCCTATAATGATGATCTTAAAGTGGGATATGCAGGAAATCAGGCAGCATCTCTCCACAGATGCTGTCTGAACTGCTGAGTATTTCCAGCATTTTCTGCTTTTATTTCAGATCTCCAGCATCCGCAGCGTTTTGCATTTGTCAGAGTGTGTTATGCAGTGTGCTAAAGATAGATGGAATTGAACGTCTTCGTTATCGCCTAAACAGACTCTGGGAATCAGACTGGAATTTGAGCCGAGTCTTCCAGCTGCGAGGCCATCCATCCCCTGGCAATATTTGTATTCCAAGAAGAGCACATCAGACTGGCGAATAGATGGCATGTTAGCTGCCGTGCATGATGGAAACTCTCTGTGGCATAGATACATATGGTATTAATATGGCCAGATTTGGGCCAGCTGTCCCCAAATTGTTACTTTAGTGCAATATACTCTCGTTGACAATTCTGCTTTATGATGTAGCCCTGACCTAAAATAATCCCCGCACTTTCATCTGTCAGCTCATAGCCTTCTCGCAGAAACGTGCATTCTACTGGGATATATTGCTGGAGGCAGCACTTGCACATAAACTTACAGCTACTCTGCATGCACGTGAGTGAATCTAGCTTAGGGACCACAGGAAAGGTATCTCCACTGAAAGTCAAGCTTACCTTGTTCAGCCCAACTGGGATCGGTATGGGAACAATTTCCTTTCTGTAATGACGCAAGAGTCTAGTTACTGTAAACTCACTCAGGTGCAACCTGATCCATCTTTTTTCCAGACCAAGAGTGCCTGTGTGACAAAGACACCCCGCTTATATACAGGTGACCAAACACACATGCCACATGCGTACAGCCCGATGTCCTCCAACCGTGGTGCCATCTGGTGTCTGGTGACCACCAAGCATTAATACATAACAACATCCCCCTTTTAAATTCTTAACAACAGTCTTTTTACAAATTAAGATGGTCTGGGGCTTTCCTTTCACGAGTTGATCGTCTCAGTTCAACTTTGGCTCTGGGCGAGCGTTCTGAGTCCGTTGAGGCTGAGGGCTGAGTAGCTGATCTGATGGGAGTGATCATGACCACATCAGAGACTGAAGGTTCAGAGTCAGTAATGTCAGCAGAGTCCTCTGATGAGTGAACAATGGTTGGTTGGTCACTGACTGCATCTTCCTCACTCGGTTCCAGTTCATCCGTGTGCCGCAGTTTAACCTGGTCAAGGTGTTTACTACATGTTTGCCCATTCTTGAACACGACAATAAACACTCTGTTACCATCCTTGGATGTAACAGTGCCGGCGATCCACTTTGGGCCTTGACCATAGTTCAGTACATAAACCGGATCGTTGACCGAGATGTCACGTGATACGGCAACACGATCATGACACCAGTGCTGACTTTGACATCTGTTTTCAACACGATCATTCAAATCAGGATGAACAAGAGAAAGCCTGGTTTTGAGATTTCTCTTCATCAGTAGTTCAGTAGGTGGAGCCCCAGTAAGCGTATGAGGTCTTGACCTGTAACTGAGCAATATACATGACAACCGTGACAAATGGAGCTGATTTCACATGTCTGATGCCATTGAGTTTCGTGAACTCCTGGAACTCAAGACTTGTGAAGCAAGACCCGTTGTCACTTACAGCAATATCAGGCAAACCATGAGTAACAAAGATGATCTGAAGGCTCTCAATGGTAGCTGCAGACATGCCAGATGACATAATAACACAGTCTCTCCACTTAGAATGTGCATCTACTATGACAAAAAAACATCTTTCCTAGGAACAGGCTCACAAAATCAATGTGGATCCTCGACCACAGTTTGGACGGCCATGACGGCCGCTGGTACTTTACTTAGCTGCATGCAAGTATTGCACTGATGCACGCATGATTCCAGATCAGAATAAATTCCAGGCCACCATACATGAGATTTAGCAATGGACTTCATCATGACAATACCAGGATGAGTGCTATGAAGTTCACATACAAATTTTTCTCTACCTTTCTTAGGCATGATTACACAATTACGCCACAGTAAACAGTCTGACTGAATGGACAGCTCATCCTTGCGACGGTTATAAGGTTTGGTATCCTCACGTATCTCCATAGGTATGGTAAACCAATCACCACTGAGTACAAACCATTTCACAACCGATAAAGTAGGGTCATGACTGGTCCAGATCCTAACTTGTTGAGCAGTGACAGGGGTTCCTTCACTCTCAAAAGCATCCATTACTAACAGTAGATCTGCAGTTTGAGGCGTCTCCATCTCAGGTGTGGGTAAGTGCAGACAACTCAGTGCATCGGTACAATTCTCAGTACCAGGTCTATGACGGATGATGTAATCATAGGCAGACAATGTCAGCGCCCACCTTTAAATGCGGGACGATGCATTGGTATTAATACCTTTCCGCAAACAATGAAATGAGTGGCTTTTGATCCATTTCTAGTTCAAAACAAAGACCAAACAGGTACTGGTGCATTTTTTTTTACCCCATACACACAGGCCAAAGCTTCTTTCTCTACCATACTGTAAGCTCTTTCCGCTTTAGACAGACTTCTCGAAGCATACGCAACAGGTTGTAGCTTGCTCGATTCATTTGCTTGTTGGAGTATGCAGCCAACCCCATATGATGAAGCATCACAGGCCAATACAAGACGCTTACACGGATCATTATGAACAAGCAACTTGTTTGAACATAGCAGATTCTTGGCTTTCTCATTGCGGCAATACCAATGCATCTTGAGACCCTTTTCTTAGTAACACATGCAGTGTCTCTAGTAAAGTGCTCAATCTGGGTAAGAAATTACCAAAGTAGTTGAGTAGTCCAAGGAACGAACGCAGCTTTGTCACATTCTGAGGCCTGGGTGCATTTTTGATGGCCTCGGTTTTCGAATCAGTGGGCCTGATGCCATCAGCAGCAATCTTCCTCCCGAGAATTTGACTTCAGGTGCCATGAATACACACTTCGAGCGTTTCAGCCTGAGTCCCACTTTGTCCAGACATTGTCGGACTTCTTCAAGATTGTTCAGATGTTCAGCAGTGTCACGACCTGTGACCAGAAGGTCATCTTGAAACACGACAGTTCTAGGAACGTACTTCAGTAAACTCTCCATATTCCTCTGAAATATGGCTGCAGCCGAAAGAATCCCAAAAGGACACCTGTTGTAGACCAACAGTCCTTTATGGGTGTTGATGCAGGTGAGTTTCTTCGAAGTGTCGACAAGCTCCTGGGTCATGTAGGCCAACATCAGATCCAGTTTAGTGAACCAGTTTCCACCAGCTAGCATGGCGAACAGGTCATCAGCCCTCGGTAACAGATACTGATCCTGTTTCGAAAATCGGTTAATTGTAACCTTGTAGTCTCCACAAATCCTGACAGTGCCATCACTCTTCAACACAGGAACAATAGGACTGGCCCGCTCATTAAACTCGACCGGTGATATGATTCCTTCACGCTGGAGTGTCAAGCTTAATTTCAACCTTCTCCCTCATCATGTACAGAACAGATCGAGCTTTATGATAGACAGGACTTGCATTGGAGTCCAGTGAATCTGCACCTTGGCTCCCGTAAAATTACCAATGCCCGGTTCAAACAAAGAATATTTGAGCACACGAAGTATCATTCTTCTTGACATCATTCCAGTTCAGCTTGATTTTCTCGAGCCAATTCCTGCCGAACAGCGTTGGACCATTACCTGGGACGATCCATAATGGTAGCTCGTGAACCACACCGTCATATGACACTTCGATTGCTGCACTGCCGAGGTATGAGTTCCTTAATGTAAGTATGCAATCTGGCATTGACTGGACTCAGCTTCAGTTTCGCAGCCTTAGTGACCCACAGCTTGTCGAATGTCCTTTGGCTCATTATCAACTGGCTCACACCCGTGTCCAGCTCCATTGATAGAGGCACACCATTCAGCTTCACATTAACTACTATCGGCTGGCACTTGTTCAGAAACAAATACAGTCCATTCACTTCCTCCTCGGGTTGCATATCCGGGCCATCACTGATCTGGTCCTCATCAATCACATGGTGAGCCGCACCACGCTTGCTCCGTTGTAGACACATCCTGTGAAGATGCCCCACTTTCGAACATCCATTGCATGAGTATTGTCTAAACCGATACTGATGAGGCCGATGATTGCCCCCACAACGCCAACAGGGTGAAATCTGGTTCGAACCAGTTGGTGGGCTCTGAGCAGTGGCAGGTTTCGCATCAGCAGCTCTGCCCGAAAACAACACCGTCTTGTTTATAATACTTGCCGTGGAACTCCGCCTCGTCAATGATATCTGCCTCAAATTATCATCCTTCATCATGCATGCCTGGGCAGTCGCGATGGTTTTTTTCAAATCCAACGTCTCTGCAGCCAACAGCTTCCTGAGGATCGCTTCATGGCTGATGCCTATCACGAAGACATCACGCAACATGCCTTCCAGGATGTTCCCGAACTTACATGGCTCAGTGAGACGTCGCAGGTCGGTGACAAATCCCGACACGTGCTGGCCCTCAGCACGAACATGTGTGTAGAAATAGTAGCGTGATATGATGAATCCCCTCTTGTGGCTTCAGATGGTTACCCACCAACGTACACAATTCCTCGTACCCTTTTTCCGCCGAACGTATAGGCGAGAGAAGATTCTTCATGGGCCGTAAATTTTCGGACCACAAACGTGGAGGAGAACTGCCCTGCGCTTCACTGGCCTCTGCCTCCATGCCGTTGGCCACAAAATACTGATCCACGCAGTTGACAAAATCCGCCCAATCCTCGCCCTCCATTAATCTTTCCAGGATTCCAACAGTGCCCATCGTGCATGCGAAGGTTCTTAAATTACCTCGTCGCCAATTGTAATGATTCAAGAGTCTGGTCACTGTAAACTCACTCAGGTGCAACCTGATCCATCTTTATTCCAGCCCAAGAGTGACAAAGACACCCAGCTTATATACAGGTGACCAAGGACACATGCCACATGCATACAGCCCGATGACCTCTGACCGCGGCGCCCTCTGGTGTCTGGTGACCCCCAAGCATTAATACTTAACACTTTCAACACAGTGCAACCTCAGAACAAAATGGGCTTCAGGCTCAATGTTATTTTTGTCAGCAACTGATAGTTCTGTAAGTACCCGCACCATTGATGGTTTAAAGCGTGGGGAAGAAGCAGCTTTGACACTCAGCAGATTTTACATTTAACATATGTGCAGAGACACGATGAGTCAGTTGTCTGAATACTGCCATGACTCACTGGATGTCTATGGGCTAGATTTTACACTTTTTTTGCATGCATAACACCCACTTAGTCCATTTTACCGTTGAAATGAGGTATAACGCCCAGATATCGCCCATTTAGCCACAAAATGGAAACTGACGCTCATTTTTCGGACACTTATCTCCGAGCGTTACTTTCCCCATGTGTGTAACGCCGGGAAAAATAATACCGCCCGCCCACTTTTTTTGGGTGGAATCATCAGAATGGGTGAAACCAACGTCCATAATATCGGCCAGCGTTACTTTCCGCACGTAATTAACGCCGAGATTCAATAATACCGACCACCCATTTTTTTTTTGTCGTAAAGGTCACATTTGCCGAAACTAATGCCCAGGAGATCGCCCAGCTTCACTTTCACCATCTCACACACATCTCGCCCACAATATCGCTCGCCCCAAACACCGCTCAGAAAAAGTGGAGCTGTTCTGAACGAATCACAGCGGTGTGGGTGCCATTTTTAAAATCGCAGGTCACTTCATTCAAAAGGCTGCTTCAACTTCGGGTGAGTTTATGATTGACTCTGGAGTTCTTCTCAGGTGAAGTGACCATCTGAACAGACATATTTTCAGACTCTGGACAATTGGGGGTTTACTGTAGGTGTATTTTAGTGAGGAAATTATTGATTTTAATCAATCGCTATTATACTTTCATCGCAATGGGGCCAACCATTTCTCAGCCTGCATCAATTAATACGCAGATGCTGCAGAGTGCAAATGGCTCAATGTTTAATGCACATCATTATGTGCCCAATTTAAGACATGCCAGAATGAGGAGGAGGTCCAGACCATACACACCCCGCAGTGACAGAGAGAAGGGGTCTTACCTCGACGTGTCCGAGCACACCTGCCTTCGGAGACTGCGCTTCCACAAGGTGGTGATCAATGAAATATGCGAGCTCAGCAGGCCAGATATGCCGCCTGTCATCAGGACATCAGTGTCGGTCGAGGTCAAGGTCACTGAGGCACTATCTTTCTATGCATCCAGTTCCTTTCGGGCCTCCACGGGCGAGATTTCCCCACTGTCTCACCATGCCATCCATTGCTGCATTAGACAGGTCACGGAGGCTCTGTATACATGTAGGATGGACTTTATCAGCTCCCCCATGACTACGGTGGCTCAAACTGACAGAGCTGGAGCATTCTACCGCATTGCTAAGTTCCCCAAGGTGCAGGGAGCAATACAGTGCATTCACATCGCCATGCGGGCACCTTCTCAGAGCTTTTTCTTAACAGAAAAGGATTTCACTCCCTGAAGATCCAACTACTTGTTGACCACAACCAGATCATAATGGCAGTGAATGCCAAATGTCCGGGCAGCTTCAATGAGGCTCACATCCTGTGTGAGAGCGCTGTCTCTGACATGCTTAAAAGTCAGCCACAAGGACAATGCTGGATGCTCGGTGACAAAGGATATGGCCTAGCCACCTGGCTGATGACCCCCCTGCGTGATACCCACACCGAGGCCGAGAAGCGATACAATGAGAGCCACAGAGCCACATGCAATGTGGACCAGAAAACAATAAATGTGCTTAAGCAGCGCTTCAGATGCCTGCACCACGCAGGAAGGGAACTACAATACAACCCGAGCAAGTAGGTAAATTCGTGGTCATGTGCTTCATGCTGCACTACCTGGCTATCAGGAGGGGACAAGAATTGCCAGAAGGGACTGATGGTCCACCTCAGGAGCGAGAGGAAGAGGATGACGAGGGGCTGGACGCTGACCTAGGCCAGACGATCAGGCTGACTATGCAACCATGCTCATGACACCTTCCAGACCGCAGGAAAGGGCCCATGGTGGCTACACAGCTGCAAGACTCTTACGTCAGGAGCTCATAACTGAATGATTTGCCTGAAAGAACATTGCTGTGTGACAACGCTGACACACCGCTGTGTGTGTGCAGCTCAGACATCAATGGTGGGCATCACCTTGGTGCCAGTTAAAGTTTAAGTTGATTGAAGTTAAGTTTTATTTAACCCTTTCATGTTAAGGAACTACCAGTGTGTAACGGTCCAGCTATCGGAGACAATGCGCAACAAGGTTATGTTCAATAAAAAAAAAATTATACGACCATTGGTCTGAAATCATAACTATCACGGGCAAAAACACCCCACCCCCACCTCCACCCCATTTTTTCGACCATTGATATCAATCAAATGTTCAACATGTCCAGCAACACCGAATACAAAAGCAAAGCAGGAGGGTGGCCCTCTCCCCCCATACATTACAACAAATTACATACACCCAGATGGAGATATCACACAGCCATCATCTGCGGACATGCACCTGACTTTCCTTCCCCCCTCCCATTCTTCTCCCCACCTCTACCCCTTCCCCTCCTCGCTCCACGCCGCCTGGCTGAAGAGCTCCTCAGACGGTGCCTCATTGGGGGGGATGAAGGCAGTTGCGGTGGTTGCACAGGTACGGGAGCGGGAGGTGCCGAGGGGGGAACATTCTCGGATCCAGAAGCAGAACCTTGGTCTTGCCTTTCATCTGTCATTCGCAGTGGTGGTGCGGAACCTAGGGGTGAAGTGCTGCGCTCAGGGACCACTGGGAGGCCTGTGCCAGCAGTGTTCCTGGCTATCGCCTCCTGGGCCTCCGCCATCCGCGGAACGTACTCAGTCATGGTGGCCAGCTGTCGGGATATGCCCCCCAATGCTTCGATGATCTAGTCATGTCTACAGTCCTCCTGGACAACTGTACCATCTCTCCGCTCTCATGTGGCGCTCGTGGAATAGACCTGCCGCGTCCACGAAACCTCCGTGGGTTTGGCACTGTCCTGGGAACAAATGGGGTGCCCTGTGGTGAGGTGCTTGGGCCTGGTACCTCCAGAGTGGAGGTGGGAATGACCGGAGGACCACTAGATGGCCTTGGGGTGGAATGGCTTCTGGAGCGTGGCGATGCAGGTTCCTCAAAGTCCGCACTCTCATCCGTAGAGAACAGACCCAGCGGATTGATGGGCGAGAAGCGGAACTCCTCAGCACCAGATGTAGGATCGTCCGGTGAGTCCGGCCCCGCGCCCACCTTCTGGCCTCTGTCTTGGGCCGTGCTGCTGGCTGAGCTGCAAAACACAAATGAGGTTATTAGAGGAGAAGGGGGTGCTGGGGTCACAAGGTGAGTCCAGCGCTACACATAGCAAATGCACGACAAAAGCACCACCGCTCTCAAAATCATCACAGACATCACATTTTATGATCATCAACACATTCTGCATTGCAATAATTTTCATTAGGCCAGCATTATGTATAGGACAATTTTAGAAATCATCTATCATATATGATTGTTCGGATATCTGTGCATGTGGCATCTATTGACTTTACATTACTCAATGGTGTAAACTTTACTCACGTCGCATCACTTCAGGGTCTGCAGATGCATCCGTGGCTGTCCGGGGGTGCTTCCCCATGAGTGCTAGCACTCGCTCCTCCATCTCAGTGATGTCGCTGGTGACTGGTGGCCCCCCACCCGTTCTCCTCTGCTCGGACCTAATCATCGAGAGCTTCTTCTGTAAAATGTAACAGGATGACAAGGCATGAGATCATTGCATGATACGATTGCTAGGTACTGTCACAGAGACTGATACAACACATAACCGACAAATGTAATCATGATTATGATGATAATGATCATTCTTTACCTAAAGACGTGCACCGTGACCACAGGCTTTGAGTACAACATTCCCGGTAAAAGTGAAACACCTTACATCTGATGATAGTTACTCAGGACTCTTACAAATCAAATTATATAAGTACATGTAAATAAATGGCTTGATCTTGCAGATCCGACAAGGTCATTCCATCGTTTATGGCATTGGTTGCCCTCATGAACCTCGTTGGTCGCCGACGAGACCATCTCTGCTATCTTGGCCCATATCTTCTGGTAGGCCTTTGGGGTGGGCTTCCCACACCCTCCTTGGGTCAAATCACCCCAGCATGACTCGACCTCCTACAGGAGGGAGACATTTGCCTCGTCCAAGAACCTCCTCACTCTTTTGTGCCCTCCAATGTGCTCTTCTCCCAGCTCACTGCTCTCGCCAGCGCCAGTCTCCACAGCGTGCTGTGACACCTCCTCCTCTCCCTCCATTATAGGCACCAAATTAGGGCAAATATCTGGCTGGTAACAGCTAATTTTTATTTCCCCAATTTGCTTAAAGCTCAAAACTCTCCCTCCTTCCTCCCAAAGCAGCCACACCACACCCACACGTACCTTCAGTCCCTCTCAGCTCCCTCTTTCTCTGTCTCCTCTTCTGCACATGTCATGATGATCCTTGACCTCCTGAGTCGCGGGAATCGAGGGTTGCCATGCCATTGCTAAGAACGGCGAGACTTTACGGCAGACAGTCAGAGAGATTTAACACTACCGTCCATTTCATATCGCTCGCGTTAATGCCCAATTTCAAAAATGGAGACTAGGGGCTTTGAGAATGGGTGAGAAGCCGGCGATCTGAAAACCCATTTTTATCGCCCACGCTGGAAATAACGCCCATTTTTGGGCGATCTGCACAAAAATGTAAAATCTAGCCCAACGACTTTATAATTCAGATACTCCAAGAGCGTGCCAGATTAGGGGTTAATGCGGCTGTAATGAGCATTGCAGCATGTTTCATGCTGGAATAGGAGACTGACAGCTGATCAAAGCACCGAGCACAGCACCAAACATGCCCGAACATTCATTATTACCATTAGTAGATAATGGTCATTTTAAGAATGTGGACCTTTACCCTGTATTAATGCCCACTATCATAGCCAATCAGAGTGCTACTTTAATTTATTCTATCTACTATACATGATGAATGTAACATGATATTGACAGCAAATTTGTTATGCATCAGTCTGTCCTACATTAGAACCCTCAGAGTGCTCGCTGAAAGCTATCTGAGGTAAAACCTACTGGGAAATAAAGTATGTACTTTTTTCTAAAAAGGGGAAAAAACACACTATTTTTCCAAGCTGACAACAGTTTTTAGTTTGAAAGTAAAATACTGAGAGCTACACTGAAGCGCCGGACTTTCATAGAACATTGTAAAAGAACAACGAGGCCCCCTAGTGGATCCAGGAGGAATATTCACAAGTTTGAAAACGAACCTGTCATCCACAAGAATTAGGAGCAGGAGTAGGCCACATGGCCCCTCGAATCTGCTCCGCCATTCAATAAGATCATGGCTGAACTTCTACCACAACTCCACCCCACACTATCCCCATATCCCTTGATTCCTTTAGTGCCCGAACATCTATGGATCTCAGCTTTGAATATACTCAATGACTGAGCCTCTGGGGTAGAGAATTCCACCTTCTAAGTGAAGAAATGTCTCTTCATCTCAGTCCTAAATAGCCAACCCCTTATCCTGAGACTAGGGCCCCCCTGGTTCTAGACTCCCCAGCCAGGGAAACAACTTCGCAGCATCTACCCTGTCACTCCTCTTCAGAATTTAATACGTTTCAATGAGATCAAATCTCATTCTTCTAAACTCCAGAGTCTCGGCTCAATCTACTCAAGCTCTCCTCAGGACAACCCTCTCATCCCAGGATTCAATCTAGTGAACCTTCATTGCACCCCATCCAAGGCAAATATATCCTTCGTTAGGTAAGGCCAAAACTGTAGCGTGCTCCAGGTGAGGTCTCACCAAAGCCCTATATAATTGCAGCAAGGCTTCCTTACTCTTATACTCCAACCCCTTGCATTAAAGACTAACATACAATTTATCTACAGTACCTGCATGTTAACTTTCTGTGATTTGTGTACAAGGACCCCCAAATCACTCTGAACAGCACCATTTACTAATCTCTCACCTTCTAAAAAATATTCTACTTTTTTATTCTTCCCATCAAAATGAATAACCTCATATTTCCCCACAGTATACTTCATTGAGGTCCATCATGACCATATTGAATGGTGGTGCGGGCTTGAAGCGCCAAATGGCCTACTCCTGCACCTATTTTTATGTTTCTATGTTTCTACACCTGCAGCAAGTGTCTGCAACTCGAGGAACTTCGGCTCCGTGTTGATGAGCTGGAGTCCGAGCTGCAGACACTGCGACACACCAGGGAGGGGGAGGGTTACATGGAATCCGCGATTCAGAAGCTAGGTACACCAATTAGAGTAATTAATTCAAATTCAATCCGTGATCAGGGACAGGAGGGTGTGACTACAAGCGAGGTAGGTATGGGGACTCAGAATGTAGTGATGGAGGAGCCTCAGCCCTATCTCTTGTCCAACATGTTCGAGGCTCTTACTCACTGTGTGGACGAAAGCAGGGACTGCAGGGAGGATGAGCAAACTGACCACAGGGGGCCATTCAAGTGAGGGGTGTAAAAAGAAACATTGTAGTGGTAGGGGACAGTATTATTAGGGGGATAGATACAGTTCTCTGCAGCTGAGAGTGTGAGTCCCGAAGGCTGTGTTGCCTGCCCGGTGCCAGGGTTAAGGACATCTCCTCAGGGCTTGAGAGGAACTTGGAGTGGGAAGGGGAGGTTCCAGTTGGTGTGGTCCACATGGGTACCAACGACATAGATAGGACAAAGAAAGAGGTTGTGCTGAGGGAGTATGAGCAGCTCGGGGCCAAGCTAAAAAGCAGAACCACAAAGGTAATAATCTCTGGATTACTACCTGAGCCACAAGCAAATTTGCATAGGGTAAATAAGATCAGAGAGTTAAACACGTGGCTCAAAGACTGGTGTGGGAGAAATGGGTCTTGGTTCGTGGGACACTGGCACCAGTACTGGGGTAAGAGGGAGCTGTTCCGTTCGGACGGACTCCACTTAGACCGTGCTGGGACAAGGGTCCTGGTGAATCAAATAACTAGGGTGTAGAGAGGGTTTTAAACTAATTAGTGGCAGGGGGGGGAGGGGGGGCGGGGTGGGGGGGATGATTCAGGTGAGCGAAAATTTATAGTCAAGGAATAAGGAGAAGGCAATAGACCAGGGTAGCACTGGGGGAAATGAAAACCAGAGCGTGCCAGGAAGGGACAGAACGTATAAACATAAAGGTAAATCAGAAAGTGGGGTAAAAGCAGGAAAATAGGTAAAAAAAACAAATTTAAAAGCTTTTTTTCTGAATGAACGAAGCATTCATAACAAAAAATGAGTTGATGGCACAAATAGATACAAATGGGTATGATCTGATAGCCATTTCAAGACGTGGTTGCAAGGTGACCAGGACTGGGAACTAAACATTCAGGGGTATTTGACAATTCGGAAGGACTGACAGAAGGAAAAGGAGGTGGGTTAGCTCTGTTAAAAAGGATGAGATCACTGCTGATGTGGAGTATGACAAAGACACTCAACACAGGTCTGTTGTGGAGAAAAGAAATGTTTAATTGCTTGATCAAGGGAGACACGGTCTACACCAGTTCCTTAACTGGGTGCCTTCCCAACCGTTCTCATCGAACACTTTAGGAGTTGTTCCTTTATACAGAATTCTTTGCAAAGTCATCATTTACATTATCATTGGTCATTTCTACAGCGTGACAATCTTCGCTTCAGCTTGTTAATTTTAACTTTGCTGACTGTTCCAGTATGAACAGATGCATCCTGCCAACAACAGGAATCCACTTCCCAGGCCCAAGACCCTAGTTCTGAATAACAGGAACTTACAATATTGTTCTGTGGCTGCACCTGATAATTTTGCTACATCATCTTATTTTTTGCCTGGCTAGCATAAAGCACGTTTAACTCTTTAATCGCCCCTTCAATCCATCTCTTTGGTCATATGGTTATTTTATTAACCCACCGTGACCAATCTTTTTACCTTACTAGACTCATGTGTTTCCCGCCCCGATTTTGTTTATCAGGCGTTGGGATTGGGGAACTCACAAGTAATATCAGGTATTCATGTTGATTTGGTTCATCTCCCCTGATGGTTTCTTCTTTTAATTCTGGGTATACACACGAGTCTAGTAAGGTAAAAAGATTGGTCACGGTGGGCTAATAGAATAACCATAATGACAAAAGAGATGGATTGAAGGGGCGATTAAAGAGTTAAACGTGCTTTATGCTAGCCAGGCAAAAAATAAGATGATGTAGCAAAATTATCAGGTGCAGCCACAGAACAATGGTGTAAGTCCCTGAATATTAACCTCTTCTCTGGTCGTAAAGCAAAAGTCGGTGGTATTGATGGGGCAGTGCGTTACTTCTCCCACAGTCATGTTAGTGGCTGTGGTGCTGACACACCATTGCCCGTTACTTCGTGGTGCTGTTGTTGTCTCGAAATCCAGCATCAGCGGGGTTATGCTCAGCATGCATCCTTCTGTGCGGCTGTATCCACAGTTATCTTGATCATATTTGGGATGTTCTCAGCACAAAACAACCCGGTTATTCTCATAACAATCTTTAATGCACATAGTCTTGGTATCATCTCCCTTCTTAATAACATATTGGTGCAGTTTGTGGTATCTGACCCTTGTTTGGTTTCTTATTTCTCCTATAATTCTCCTATAGTGGAGATTTCCCTTGGTCACATCATATTGTGGTATTGACAGTACAAATCCAATTATATTCTGATGCCCAGTTACACATTTAGTTTTAGGAACCCATGCATGACTGTTTCGCCTGATTTCACAGGCATCTGTTTCCCTTTTCTCAAGATCCATTCCTGATTACATCATTGGTTATCCAATCTGGGACCTCCCCATTTTGTAGCTGTTCTAAGTTATGGTCTACTGTACTTATCATCCATGCTCCATACCCGGCGCTTTCGTCCGCTTTCACTATGGTACTATTGGTTCACGTTTATTAAGTTAATTGTCTTGGCATGATCCCTTAGCGTGTGGGCCACTTGTAACAATTCTCATTCGGCCCCATCTCCCAATGGGGCCTGCATTTTCTCATTATCATTTCCCCTTTCCAGCAACCCTCTTCTATCATCTGGAGATCTATAGCATTTACCGTCGCTACTCCCGCCGCATAACATATGCCTATCATGTTGATAAACTTCAGGGTTTTAGATTCGGGTTCATCTAAGGCCTGCAGTGTCAGATTTTTATACATGCTTATTGGTTTTAATCCGCAGAAACTGGGGATCGTTAGATCGGTCAAATTTAAAAATATCGTGATTATCTTCTGGTATACTCCAATGTGTGTCTTTTCCTTCGTGTATTTCATTACTAACCCTGCACCCCCCACCACCCTCCCCCCCCCACTGCCTTTGGCCCACTTTGTTATATGAGGGAACCTTGGAGTTCTCCTCTTACACAGGAACATCGTTTCCCCTCCTGTATGATTGTCACAACTTGTACTTCCCTCTGGGGCGGGTGATGGGCTACTCGTTTCTTCCTTGTCCTTGTAGAATCGTTTCGGTGATCACGTTTATATGCATTCTGTTGATAAAACACATCCTGGATATTCCAGATTTTTAGTTCAATTCTTACCATTTCTACTTCTACTGGATTGTTTGCACCGTTTCTCCGGGCATGTGACCTTTCCCAGATCTATTTTATTACGGCAAGTACCCCTAGTATTTCAAATATCAATCCTAGTCCCCCAAAAAGTCCATCTATCAATACATCCCTCCACTCCTTATATTCTTTCAGCTGGGACCAGTGTTTCCATCGGCCCCCACCTTTCATATTTATACACGCACATGTGTCACCACTGATTAATAGTTCATATTCTTTAACCATTACCTTCGCTACTACCGCCGGGGGTTTTGTTCCTTTTTTCTCGACTTCCTCTTCCTGCTTATCTCGCACTTCCTGTCGCATACCTTTCAACTGCCTACTCAATTCCATCACATACTTCCTAATTCTATCACGTAAAGGTCCTAACTCTACTCCTCCTGTAACTATTCCCTCAGGGAGTTTCATTGCTCATCCAGTCATTAGTTCGTAAAGGGTGAGTCCTGTTTACAGTTCGGTGTAGCACGCAGTCTCATCAATCTGATGGGCAGGAGTTCTGGCCAGGCCTGTCCGGTTCCCTGGGTTGCTTTACTCAGGGAGGTTTTGCGGGTTCTATTCATTCTTTCTACCATTCCCGAACTCTGGGGATGGTAGAGGATGTGGAATTTCTGCTTAATGTTCAGTATTTTACAAGTTTCCTTCATTACCTTTCCTGTGAAATGAGTCCCTTGGTCCGAATCTATCTGAATGGGAATCCCCCATCTAGGAATTACCTCTTCCGCTAATATACGGGCTACCGTGGTTGTGGTGCAATTACGGGTGGCGAATGCTTCCACCCACCTTGTAAACTGGTCACCAATCTCCTTCCCCTTGGAGTTTATTAGACGCCCAGTAAAATCAATCCGTATGTTTTCCCATGGTCCCTATGGGCGGGGTTGGTGCGCCATCCGTATTTTTATCGTTTTTCCCGGATTATGTTGGGTGCACGTAACACAGTGCTGACAATGTTTAGCAATGTCGCGCCCAATTTCCGGCCACCACCAATCCCGTGAGATATTGGATATCATGGTGTTACGCCCGGCATGGTTGATGCCGTGGTGTAACTCCATGATCATTTGCCAAATGCAAGAAGGGGCCAACACCTTTCGTCCTTTCTCCACATGGAGTCTATACCAGGTGATCCTCCCCATCTCTCCCATTCTGCTCTTTCTTCTCGTTCGTATCTGCGTGCAGTTTAACTATATTTATGTCCTCCTCTGTGGTAATGCTACAGACTGACTCTATCTTTATGTCTGTGGATGTGGTCGCTTCTAATAGTAATTTTATACGTTCGTCATGTTTGATGGCCTCGCCGGCAGAGGTAACAAACCCTCTCCTTCCCAATGCTACCATATAGTCATGTACTACCCCAAAGGCATATCTACTATCTGTATATATATTCACTGTCTTTCCCTCTGCCAGTAATAAGGCTTCCGTCAGTGCGGTTAATTCTGCTACTTGAGCCGAAAGGCCTCCGTCCAGTGCTCCCTGCATCACTACTTCGAGATGTTGGTTTAATACCGCACATCCCGTACGTGGGTGGCCGTCGACGTACTGTCGGGATCCGTCCACATACAATGTGAGGTCTGGGTTTTCGAGAGCTACCTCACTCACATTCCCTGGGGAATCTTCCCATTCTAATGCATTACACTCGTGGGGCTCCCCCCTAGTGAAGATTCCTTCTGCCAGGTTTTCCCCGGTGTCTCTGACTATCTTTACTGATTCATCGTGGGGCAGTAAAACGGCTTCCCACTTCGCTCGGCGGACATTGGAGACGGCCCGGAACTTTCCAGTGGTCAACATTTCTACCAGAGAGTGTTTGGTGTGTAGGACAATTTCGCCTGTCATCACAACAGGTTCACTGACCTTGTCTGCCCATGTGGCGCAGTCTAGTGCAGCCACGCATCTGGACAAGTCCGTGGCTACTGGTGATTGTTGGGTTAAATAGTAAGCTATGGGTCTCATTCTGTCCCCATGCATTTCTGTCTCTCATCAGAGAAAATGGTATTTTTAGATTCTTTCCTAACTGTTTAATATTATTTATTTTAAAAAGATTTCCAAACCCAAGATTTTCCAATATAACCAAAATGTTTATCAAGGAGAATATCACAAAATCCCAATTCAAATACTGTGCTGTCAATCTGTTTATTTAAATCTCTTTTACTGAACTAGAAGCTTTCACATCATTTAAAATAAGATTCTACGCAAAGGAAAACGAGAGTGGAGCCTCGAGAAACCCATGCAGGCTTTTTTTTTAAAAAGACATTACAGTCTCCCTTTTCCTTTCTTTATCTCACTCATAGACTAAATTTATTATCTTTCAATCCAATGTAATCAATGATTACGTGATTTTTTTTTACACAAGTAATTGGGCATCTCGGCTTGCAATAACCAAATTGAAAAGACAACACTTTATTTACGATTCTAATTGATTTAAAATGAAGTTTTAACAAACTCATCCTTTGTGCATTTCCTAGCTCTGTAACTTATTATGAAAATAAATCCACATCTGTATTTCTAACTTAAAGTGTCATTCAATTCTAGGTATACAATTCAACTTCTTCACATTTCTTAAACTTCCCACATCTAGGACAACACTACAAAGGTTAAAAACTTTCAGCTCTCTGCCCGAAAAAGGTGGGTGGAGCTAAAGCAAAGATACAGATACACCATTTCTCTTTTAAAAGACCGGCTTTCAGACAAATGGAAAATTCATCAACTCCCACCTCAAATATTCTACAGTCAAGAAAAACTTCCAAGCAACCACTTTCATTCAACAAAGCTTATCTTTCTCTTCCTCGGCACAAAAGCTGAAGCTTCTGTGTTGGTGTTATATTTTTTTTAGATCTACCCACTCTATCTCCTACTCTTAATTTGTGCAATTCCTCTAATTGAGACCTGGCCATGGCCTTATATTGCAAACATTGACTGACCAACATCAAACCTGCTTTGGCCGGCTTTTTATTTTTGTTTCTCCCACCATAATTTTGTTTTGCGGGGTCTTCTCTGGGATCCCATCCATCAATTAACATAGTAGCTATCAATTTTTTATGGCTGTCGGCAAAATACCTACTCAGCGAACCTTCCGGCACCTAATCTAGCATATCTTTGCATGCCATCTATGTTTGATAAGTCTACCCCTCTATCGGTTCATTGCCCCTTTAACCTGGTTTCCTCGAACCTAGGGTCTGCAATTACAAACCTACGAAGCTGATCCTACTTTGATAATTACTATTGTGACCTCTTAACTACCCTCAAGTCTTTCACATCATTACAGACCTTTCTCACAAGTTCGGACACCCCAGACGACTGACACGTTTCGCGGCAGATTACATTGGATTTATGAGTGGTATTTAAAATACAATCACTCGTGATGGTCTGAAACATCCGTCTGTCTTTTGCCCGGGTGCGTCCTGTCAGACTACGCCATTTGATGTGGAGTATGACAAAGACACTCAACACAGGTCTGTTGTGGAGAAAATAATTGTTTAATTGCTTGATCAAGGGAGACACGGTCTACACCAGTTCCTTAACTGGGTGCCTTCCCAACCGTTCTCGCTTGAACACATTCGGAGCTGCTCCTTTATACAGAATTCTTTGCAAAGTCACCATTTACATTATCATTGGTCAGTCTTTCTATCACGTGACAATCTTCGCTTCAGCTTGTTAATTTTAACTTTGCTGATTGTTCCAGTATGAACAGATGCATCCTGCCAACAACAGGAACCCACTTCCCAGGCCCCAGTTCTGAATAACAGGAACTTACACCATTGTTCTGCGGCTGCACCTGATAATTTTGCTACATTATCTTATTTTTTGCCTGGCTAGCATAAAGTGCGTTTAACTCTTTAATTGCCCCTTCAAATGTGTTCGTGAGAAACGATATTGGCTCAGAAGATCAACATGTTGAATCAGTTTGGGTGGAGATAAGGAATAATAAGGGGAAAAAGTCGCTGGTGGGCATAGTCTATAGGCCCTCTCACAGTAGCTACACTGTTGGACGGAGTATAAATCAAGAAATAATGGGGGCTTGTAATCGAAGAAAGGCAATAATCATGGGTGATTTTAACCTCCATATTGATTGGACAAATCAAATTGGTCTGGGTAGCCTTGAGGAAGAGTTCATAGAGTGTATCTGGGATAGTTTCCTTGAACAGTACGTTGCAGAACTAACCAGGGAGCAGGCTATCTTTGATCTGGTACTGTATAGAGAGACAGGATTAATAAATGATCTCATAGTAAAGAATCCTTTAGGAATGAATGACCATAACATGGTTGAATTTCAAATTCAGTTGGAGGATGAGAAAGTTGGATCTCAAACCAGGGTCCCAAGCTTAAATAAAGGAGACTACAAAGGTATGAAGGCAGAGTTGGCTTAAGTGGACTGGGAAAATAGATTAAAAATGAGACGGTTGATGAGCAGTGGCAGACATTTAAGGAGATATTTCATAACTCGCAACAAAAATATATCCCAATAAGAAGGAAAGACTGTAAAAGAAGGGATAACCATCCGTGGCTAACTAAGGAAATAGGGGGATGGTATCAAATTGAAAACAAGGGCATACAATGTGGACAAGACTAATGGGAGGCCAGAGGATTGGGAAACTTTTAAAAGCCAGCAAAGAACGACTAAATAAATGATATAAAGAGAGGGAAGGTAGATTATGAAAGTAAATAAGTACAAGAGTAAGAGTTCTACAGTTACATAAAAAGGAAAAGAATGGCTAAAGTAAAGGTCCCCTAGAGGATGAGACTGGGGAATTAATAATGGAGAACAGGGAAATGGCAGAGACGTTGAACAAATATTTTGTATCGGTCTTCATGGTGGAAGACACTAAAAATATCCTAATAGTGGATAATCAAGGGGCTATAGGGAGAGAGGAACTTAATACAATCACTATCACTAATGAAGTAGTACTAGGTAAAATAATGGGACGAAAGGCGGACAAGTCTCCTGGACATCCTAGGGTCTTAAAAGAAGTGGATGCATTGGTTGTAATTTACCAAAATTCCCTGGATTCTGGAGCGGTCCTAGCGGATTGGAAAACCACCAATGTAACGCCCCTATTTGAAAAAGGAGGCAGACAAAAAGCAGGAAACTATAGACCAGTTAGGGAATTCTGGAAGATCACAACCAATGCATCCACTATCTCTGCAACCAGCTCTTTTAAAACCCTAGGATGTAGGCCATCAGGTCCAGAGGATTTGTCAGCTTTTAGTCCCATTAATTTTTCCAATATTTTTCTTTATTAAATTAATTACTTTAAGTTCCTCACTCTGATTAGACCCTTTGTTCCCACAATTTCCGGTATGTTCTTTGTGTCTTCTACTGTGAAGACAGACACAAAATATTTGTTTAACATCTCTGCCATTTCCTTACTCCCCATTATAATTTCTCCTGTCTTTGCCTCTAGGGGACCCACATTTATTTTCACTAATCTCTTCCCTTAAGCTCTTACAATCTGTTTTATATTTCTTGCTTGTTTACTCTCATTCTGTTTTCTCCCTTTTTATAAATGTCTTGGTCATCCTTTGTTAATTTTTAAAACCCTCACAATCCTCAGGCTTACTTCTCTTATTGACAACATTGTAAGCATATTTTAATAAATACTTCTCCTTAACTTCTCTAGTTAGCCATAGCTGTACCACTTTCCTAGTGGAGTTTTTATTCCTCAAGGGAATGTATATTCATTGAGAATTATGAATTACTTCCTTAAATGTTTGTCATTGCCATCTACCATCATATCTTAATTTCCCAAGCTACCTTAGCCAATTTGCTCTCATACCTCTATAATTGGCTTTGTTTAAAATTTAAGACCCTAGTTTCGGATTTAACCACATCACTCTCAAACTTAGTATGAAATTCTATCATATTAAGATCACTCTTCCCCAGATGATCCGTTACTATAATTAACCCTACCTCATTACACAATACTAGATCTTAAAATAGCTTGTTCCCTATTTGGTTCCTCAAAATATTTTTCTAGAAAACTGTCTTGAATGCATTCCATTAATTCGTGCTGCAAGCTTCTTTGCCAATTTGGTTTGCCCAGTCTTTATGAAAATTAAAGTCCCCCATATTTATTGCATTACTCTTGTTACATGCTTCTCTAATTTCCTGATTTATATTCTGTCCAACACTATGATTATTGTTAGCAGGCATACAAATTACTCCAGCCAGTGTTTTCTGCCCCTTGTTATTTCTTAGCTCCACCCATGAGTTTCTGGGCTAAGATCCTTTCTCTCTACTGCCTTTATCTCATCTTTTATTATCAGGCATCACAGGAGCTGCATATCCTTTATATGGTGCGTCAATCTGGAGAAACATTTTGAACGTATTAAGGGCTAGAAATTGCATAGCGCCCCATTTGAGGCGATAACTTTTATGGGAGCGCAAAAGTATCGCCGGGCGCTACACAATTCCAGCGAATGCAAACTTCCGAGGGGCGGTAGCAGCAGAGCACGGCACAATGTCCTGTGCAGCACTGTCAGAATCACAGGCTCCTTCCCTCCCTTAAAGGGAAGGGTCAAATTGGCAAAGAAGCTTGTAGGATGAGTTCATGGAATGCATTGAAGACAGTTTTCTAGAACAATATGTTAGATCTGGTATTGTGTAATGAGATAGGGTTAATTAGTTATTTTATAGTAACGGATCATCTGGGGAAGAGATATCATATTATGATTGAATTTCATACTAAGATGGAGAGTGATGTGGTTAACTCTGAAAGTTACAAGGCAAGGTTTCAACTGGTCGGCGACAGCACCTGCAATCCGCAAAGATCAGTCCCAAGCATTTTAAGAATGCAACATTGCAAAATTCAAAAAGCAACACAATGGTTTTTTTTTTGGCCTGCCTGACCACCATTGCCTTTAATTACAGCTCTCCAAGCGGCTGGTCAAGCTCATAATGCCTCCTGCAGCTGCCGTTGTTGATACCCGGTGATGCTCCAGCAGGCAGAAACGAATTTCTAATCCGGGGCGATAAAAAAGGCGTTGAATATGTGGACAACGACACCATCTCCGAGGCACAGGAGATCGGGGCAGTAAGGTGTAGCGCCAGAATTAACCCGCCATGCAAGATCACTGTGCACGGTAAGCCGTTGGCACCGTTATTGCCCCTGGAGGCACTAAAGGAAGG
Source organism: Pristiophorus japonicus (assembly GCF_044704955.1). Classification (NCBI taxonomy): domain Eukaryota; kingdom Metazoa; phylum Chordata; class Chondrichthyes; family Pristiophoridae; genus Pristiophorus; species Pristiophorus japonicus. The sequence continues at coordinate 272,318,747 of NC_091977.1, read as the reverse complement.
CGCAAAGGAGGCCAATTTCTCTCCCTGTTTATTATACTTGATTGAATACTTACACATAATTTCAGCTATATGCTTTTGTAATTATCTTTCTTTATTATAATAGGGAGGATAGAATATATTACCAGTCTTGTACAGACCAAGTGATATACATCCTCCACCTGCTGTAGGAATATAATTCAGTGTGATAGCATGCACCTAAATACTTAATCTTTGCCTTCTAGATAGACATAATTTTAAAAAGGACAAAGAGTGTTAAAAAAACAAGCCTGAAGGTTCTGAGTCTCAATGCGATGAACATTCGTAACAAGGTGGTTGAATTAACTGCGCAGATAGCTGTTAACGGATATGATGTAATTGGAATTATGGAGACATGGCTCCAGAGTGACCAACGCTGGGAACTCACCATCCAGGGGTATTCAATATTCAGGAAGGATAGACAGAAAGGAAAAGGAGGTGGGATAGCATTACTGGTTAACGCAATAGAAAGGAAGGACATTAGCTTGGATGATGTGGAATCTAGATGGGTAGAGCTGCGAAACACCAAAGGGCAGAAAACGCTAGTGGGAGTTGTGTACAGACCACCAAACAGTAGTAGTGAGGTTGGGGATGGCATCAAACAGGAAATTAGGGATGTGTGCAATAAAGGTACAGCAGTTATCATGGGTGACTTTAATCTACATATAGATTGGGCTAACTAAACTGGTAGCAATACTGTGGAGGAGGATTTCCTGGAGTGTATAAGGGATGGTTTTCTAGACCAATATGTCGAGGACGACTGGGTCTTGTGTAATGACAGGATTAATTAGCAATCTTGTCGTGCAAGCCCCTGTGGGGAAGAGTGACCATAATGTGGTAGAATTCTTCATTAAGATGGAGAGTGACACAGTTAATTCAGAGACTAGGATGCTGAACTTAAAGAAAGGTAACTTCGATGGTGTGAGATGTGAATTGGCTAGAATAGACTGGCAAATGATACTTAAAGGGTTGACAGTGGATAGGCAATGGCAGACATTTAAAAATCACATGGATGAACTACAACAATTGTACATCCCTGTCTGGTGTAAAAATAAAAAGGGGAAGGTGGCTCAACCATGGCTAACAAGGGAAATTAAGGATAGTTTTAAAACCAAAGAAGAGGCATATAAATTGGCCAGAAAAAGCAGCAAACCTGAGGACTGGGAGAAATTTAGAATTCAGCAGAGGAGGACTAAGGGTTTAATTAGGAGGGGGAAAATAGAGTATGAGAGTAAGCTTGCAGGGAACATAAAAACTGACTGCAAAAGCTTCCATAGACATGTGAAGAGAAAAAGATTAGAGAAACTAATGTAGGTCCCTTGCAGTCAGAATCAGGTGAATTCATAATGGGGAACAAGGAAATGGCAGACCAATTGAACAAATACTTTGGTTCTGTCTTCACTAAGGAAGACACGAATAACCTCCCAAAAATACTAGGGGACCGAGGGTCTAGTGAGAAGGAGGAACTGAGGGAACTGAAGGAAATCCTTATTAGTCAGGAAATGGTGTTCGGGAAATTGATGGATTGAAGACCGATAAATCCTGATAGTTTGCATCCCAGAGTACTTAAGGAAGTGGCCCTAGAAATAGGAGTGGTAAAAATGGAATGTTGGTTATTTTCCAACATTCCATGGATTCTGGATCAGTTCCTATGGATTGGAGGATAGCTAATGTAACCCCACTTTTTAAAAAAGGAGGGAGAGAGAAAACAGGGACTTGTTAGCTAGACAGGTAGTGGGGAAAATGCTGGAATCAATTATTAAAGATGTAATAGCAGCGCATTTGGAAAGCAGTGACAGGATCGGTCCAATTCAGCATGGATTTATGAAAGGGAAATCATGCTTGACAAATCTTCCAGAATTTTTTGAGGATGTAACTAGTAGAGTGGATAAGGGAGAACCAGTGGATGTGGTGTATTTGGACTTTCAAAAGGCTTTTAACAAGGTCCCACACAAGAGATTAGTGTGCAAAATTAAGGCACATGGTATTGGGGGCATGTATTGATGTGGATAGAGAACTGGTTGGCAGACAGGAAGCAAAGAGTGGGAATAAACGGGTCCTTTTCAGAATGGCAGGCAGTGACTAGTGGGGTACCGCAAGGTTCAGTGCTGGGACCCCAGCTATTTACAATATATATTAATAATTTAGACGAATGAATTGAATGTAATATCTCCAAGTTTGCAGATGACACTAAGCTGGGTGGCAATGTGAGCTGTGAGGAGGATGCTAAGAGGCTGCTGGGTGACTTGGACAGGTTAGGTGAGTGGGCAAATGCATGGCAGATGCAGTATAATGTGGATAAATGTGTGGTTATCCACTTTGGTGGAAAAAACAGGAAGGCAGATTATTATCTGAATGGTGACAGATTAGTAAAAGGGGAGGTGCAATGAGACCTGGGTGTCATGGTACATCATTCATGCAGGTACAGCAGACAGTAAAGAAAGCAAATGGCATGTTTGCCTTCATAGCGAGAGGATTTGAATATAGGAGCAGGGAGGTCTTACTGCAGTTGTACAGGGCCTTGGCGAGACCACATCTTGAGTATTATGTGCAGTTTTGGTCTCCTAATCTGAGGAAGGATACTTTTGCTATTGAGGGAGTGCAGCGAAGGTTCACCAGACTGATTCCCGGGATGGCAGGACTGACATATGAAGAAAGACTGGATCGACAAGGCTTATATTCACTGGAATTTAGAAGAATGAGAGGGGATTCATCAAAGCCTATACAATTCTGACAGGATTGGCTAGGAAGATGTTCCCGATGTTGGGGAAGTCCAGAACCAGGGGTCACAGTCTAAGGATAAGGGGTAAGCCATCTAGGACCGAGATGAGGAGAAACTTTTTCAACCAGAGAATTGTGAACCTGTGGAATTCTCTACCACAGAAGGTGTTGAGTCTAGTTCGTTGGATCTATTCAAAAAGGGAGTTAGATGTGGCTTGTACGGCTAAAGGAATCAGGGGGTATGGAGAGAAGGCAGGAGTGGGGTACTGAAGTTCCATGATCAACCATGATCATATTGAATGGCGGTGCAGGCTCGAAGGGCCGAATGGCCTACTCCTGCACCTATTTTCTATGTTTCTATGATAGCACACTTGTCGTTATCATATAAAATCTCAAGACCTGTGCCACGGCACCAGCTTATGTTGACCTGAAAATATACCCTGTCGGGTCAGATGGTTGGGATCATGGTGTGTGAAGGATGCATATTTCAAAATCACGAGGGGTCCAGACAGAGTAGCTAGAGAGAAAGTGTTTCCAGTGGTGGAAGGGTCGAGAACCAGAGGATACAGATTTGGTGGTGGAGGTAGATTCAATCATGGCTTTCAAAAGTGAATTGGATAAGTAACTAAAGGAAAAAAAAATTGCAGGGCTACGGTGAAAGGGCGGTGTGAGTGGGACTGGCTGAAGTGCTCTTGCAGAGAGTCAGCACAGGCTCAATGGGCCCAATGACCTCCTGTGCTGTAACCATTCTATGGGCCCAAGTTTCCACATGATTTGCGCCTGATTTTTAGGAGAAACTGGTGGAGAACGGACTATCTTAGAAATCGCAATTCTCCACATTTTTCTTTCTGCAGTTCTAGTCAGGTAGAACAGTTCTACTTTGGAACAGAATTTTTTCTTCAAAAGGGGGCGTGTCCGGCCACTGACACCTGATTTGAAAGTTTCCACAGTGAAAACGTACTCCAAACTAAAGTAGAATGGAGCAAGTGAAGATTTTTGTAGAACTGAAAAAACCTGTTCTACACATTAAAAAATCAGGCGCAGGTTACAAATTAGGCGTCCAGAACGAGGTGGGGGGGGGGGAGGGGGGGGGAAGGGAACTCATTAAATTCTATAATAAATCCTTATTTATACTTCTACAAATATTATACAAATAAATCCAACCTGAATAAACATTTATAAGCAAACCATCTTCCTACCTGTGTGAAAGTGCTTCAGGCAGGCCTTTCGGGACCGAAGGCTGAGCGGGCCGTCCCCAGCACCAGATTTACAGGTAGGTGGCGTTGGGTGGGTCGGGTCGGGTCGGGGGGGGGGGGGCAGGGAGAGAGGGGGGGGGAGAGAGAGGGCGAGGGGGGGAGAGGGAGAGGGGGGGAGAGGGAGAGGGGGGGAGAGGGAGAGGGAGAGGGAGGGGGGGAGAGGGAGAGGGAGGGGGGGAGGTCAGGTCGGATCCAGTCTGGGAGCTGGAGTCGGGTCGGGTCCAGTGGGGGGGTGGTCGGGTCGGGGGGCGGGAGCGCGGGTCGGGTTGGGTCCAGTCGGGGGGGCGGGGAGCGGGAACAGGAGCGCGGGTCGAGTCGGGTCGGGTCAGTCGGGGGGGCGGGGGCGCGGGTGTCGGGTCTGGTCCGGAGGCGGGGGGGGGGGGGGCGCGGGTGTCGGGTCTGGTCCGGAGGCAGGGGGGGGGGGGAGCGGGTGTCGGGTCTGGTCCGGAGGCAGGGGGGGGGGGGAGCGGGTGTCGGGTCTGGTCCGGAGGCAGGGGGGGGGGGGAGCGGGTGTCGGGTCTGGTCTGGTCCGGAGGCGGGGGGGGGGGGAGCGGGTGTCGGGTCTGGTCTGGTCCGGAGGCAGGGGGTGGGGGCGGGGAGCGGGTGTTGGATCTGGTCCGGAGGTGGGGGGGCGCGGGTGTCGGGTCTGGTCTGGTCCGGAGGCAGGGGGGGGCGCGGGGCGCGGGTGTCGGGTCTGGTCCGGAGGTGGGGGGGCGCGGGTGTCGGGTCTGGTCCGGAGGTGGGGGGGGGGGGAGCGGGTGTCGGGTCTGGTCCGGAGGCAGGGGGGAGCGCGAGGCGCGGGTGTCGGGTCTGGTCCGGAGGCAGGGGGGGGCAGGGAGCGGGTGTCGGGTCTGGTCTGGTCCGGAGGCAGGGGGTGGGGGCGGGGAGCGGGTGTTGGATCTGGTCCGGAGGTGGGGGGGCGCGGGTGTCGGGTCTGGTCTGGTCCGGAGGCAGGGGGGGGCGCGAGGCGCGGGTGTCGGGTCTGGTCCGGAGGCAGGGGGGGGCAGGGAGCGGGTGTCGGGTCTGGTCTGGTCCGGAGGCAGGGGGTGGGGGCGGAGAGCGAGTGTCGGGTCTGGTCGGAGGGGGAAGCAGGAGCTGGCCGTGGGAGGAGCCTTATTCACGCAGCCCCATTCAGCCAGGGCTAGGGGCTGCGTGCTTCGGGCCCCTCCCACACAGTTCGGCGCCTGGAGCTACTGCACTTGCGCTCCCACTGTAGCGCACATGTGCAGAGGTCCCGGCACTGTTTTCAGCGCAGGGACCTGGCTCCGCCCCCCCACAGCTCGTGCTGGCTGCGCCGAGGGCCAGAGGACCTGCAGGTAGGTGGAGAATACCGAGGATTTTTTTAGGCGCACTTTGTGGCGCGAAAAACGGGCGTCCAGGTCGGGACTGCGCCGTTCTGGGCGCGTGTGGAAACTTGGGCCCTATGATTCTATATCATTCCAAGAACAAAGGTGATCCTGCAAGGTAGGTAAGCTATATTCTTTCATTCCACATCCTCTGGGCACCAACATACAAGAAATTTAGAGATGGGAAGGCTCGTAGTAGGCACCATCACATTGGGCCAGAAATTCCGACCTCCCGGGTCCGTACTGTGTGTGTACGGATCCGGGAAGGCATCGCAAAATCCGGTTTTCAGCGCACAATGTTTTTCTGACCTGTCAAGCTGGAGCTTGATGGATCTTCTGTATCTTGAGAGCAAAGACATTTGCATTGGCAAGATTGCAGTCTTTACCCATATCTTGCCCAGCAAATGACCTCAAAACTCTTGTGCCTGATAAAAGCAGGTGCATAGCCTACTTTTACAGGCGTAAGAGTTTTGAAATGCACAAAAACATTTTCAAATAAAATTATAAAAACACATTTTATTGTTAAAAACCCTCCCCACTACGGTAAGTTTATTTTAAACCATAATTTTTAAAACTTTTTATTAAAAATCAGAAAAATATATTTTTTAAATCCATAACTAACTTTAATTTAAATTAATAAAAATATGTGGTGTATTTTTTCTATTTTTTATTATAGTTTTGTGTGTTTTGGGGACTGTTTCTCATTCATAATAAGAACTCCAACTTACGGAGTTCCTATTATTATGAATGAGCACATACTATACCTAATTGGCTGCCCAGAGCCATGTGACTGCAGCTCCAGTCCTGAGCACATCTTGACGTGCACGCGCTGCGATGCGCAGTCAGTGGCAGCCTCAGGGCCGGGAATTCGCGTGGGTGCAGCAGGATAAGGCAAGTGCACATCTTTTAAAAGTTTTTTTCTGGGCCATTTGTTTTCAAGTTCAATCTGCCAAAGTGTGTGCTGTAATTAAACCTAGACAGAAATGCTTAATAAATATTTGAGGATTGCTTCATAAATGCCTGAGTAAGAAATGCCCAGTAATCACAACCCACCATGTCTATAGAAATATATATATGTATATAGATATATATATGTATATATAAACACTATATATATATAAAATGTTAGCGTCCTCGACCAGGCTAACATCCCCAGCATTGAAGCACTGACCACACTTGATCAGCTCCGCTGGGCAGACCACATAGTTCGCATGCCAGACACGAGACTCCCAAAGCAAGTGCTCTACTCAGGACTCCGACATGGCAAACGAGTCAAAGGTGCGCAGCGGAAACGCTGCAAGGGCACCCTCAAAGCCTCCCTGATAAAATGTAACATCCCCACTGACACCTGGGAGTCCCTGGCCAAAGACCGCACTAAGTGGAGGAAGTGCATCCGGGAGGGCGCTGAGCACCTCAAGTCTTGTCACCGAGAGCATGCAGAAATCAAGCGCAGGCAGCAGAAAGAGTGTGCGGCCCACCCTCCCTTTCCCTCAATGATTATCTGTCCCACCTGTGACAGAGACTGTGGTTCTCGTATTGGACTGTATAGCCACCTAAGAACTCATGTTAAGAGTGGAAGCAAGTCTTCCTCGATTCCGAGGGACTGCCTGTGATGATGATGATATAAAACCATATACTTAAGACAATCATAATAATCAGCTTTTATGTTACTAAAAGTAGCAGAAACAGATTAAAAGTTTGTTAAATTATTAAGGAAGTGGTATCATAACATTTATGAAAGGGAAATCAGGTTTGACAAATTCATTAAGAGTTGGAGGTTCGGAGAGGAATTTTCCCAGATTTTTTCCCCAATTGGTCTGGGTTTTTATCTGTTTTTTTTGCCTCTCCCAGGAGATCGCACGGCCCCGGGTGGGGAGAACTCTGCTGTGTGACATCACAGGTAAGGCAGGTAGTGAATGTGGGCTAAGATTTTCTTTAAATTAACATATAGCATATAACTAAGTACTAAAAACTAACCTTTATTTATTCAACTAATTTAATAAGCTATATAGTGTAATTACTTGATTAACGCTAAACTAATTAATTAAATAATATAATGGGAAAACAGGAGTTGTGTTGCTGCTGCAATATGTGGGAGCTTCTGGGCGTTTTGGTCCAGGGTGACGACATCTGCGGGAAGTATCTGCAGCTCAACAAACTTCGGCTCCGAGTTGAGGAGCTGGAGTCTGAGTTACAGACATTGTGAAACATCAGGGAGGGAGAAAGTTACCTGGATCTTTTGCTCCAGGAGGCAGCCACACCCTTTAGATTAAATACTTTAGAATTGACACGTGGTCAGGGAGAGGTGGATGTGACTGTGAGTGAGGCAGGTACGGGGATCCAGGAGGTAGTATTGCAGGAGCCTCAGTCCCTGCACTTGTCCAGTAGATTTGAGGTTCTTGCAACCCTTGAGGACAAGTGTGCAAACTGCGGGGTGGATGAGCAGACTGACCAAGGCACCGTGGTGCAGAAAGCCATTCAAGTGGGGGGAGTAAAGAGGCAGGTGGTTGTAGTAGGGGACAGTATAGTTTAGGGGGATAGATAGGGTTCTCTGCAGCCAAGAGCATGCATCCAGAAGGCTGTGTTGTCTACCTTGTGCTAGGGTAAAGGACATCTCCTCCGGGATGGAGCAGAACTTGGAGTGGGAGGGGGAGGATCCAGTTATTCTGTTACACGTAGGTACCAATGACATAGGTAAGACTAAGAAAGAGGTTCTGCTGAGAGAGTTTGAACAGTTAGGGACTAAAGTGAAAAGCAGAACCACTAAAGGTAATAATCTCTGCATTATTACCTGAGCCACGAGCAAATTGGCATAGGGTCAATAGAATCAGGGAGATGAATGTGTGGCTCAGAGGTTGGTGTGGGAGAAGTGGGTTTCGATTCGTGGGGCACTGGCACCAATACTTGGGAAAGAGAGAGCTGTTCCGTGGGGACGGACTACACCTGAACTATGCTGGGACCAGAGTTCAAGCGAACCGAATAACTCGGGTGGTAGATAGGGCTTTAACCTAAATAAGGGGTTGGGGGGTGGGGGGGGGTGGGCAGAAGGTCAGTCACAGTAGAGAGCAAGCTGGAATGTTAAAGAGAAAAGAAAAGGAAGCAATGCAGGAAAGTGATTGTAGTAAGGATAAACAGATTATGTCAGGAAGGGTCAGAGCATACAAACAAAAGAGTGCACTAACAAATAGGGTCCAGGTAAGAAAAAATAGCGATAAGCCAAAGAGGGCAATAATACAAAATAATGTTAAGATGTCTAATAATGTTAAAAAGACAAATTTAAAAGCGTTGTATCTGAATGCACGAAGCATCTGTAATAAGGTAGACGAATTAACAGTGCAAATAGATGTAAACAGATACGATATAGTTGCAATTACGGAGACATGGTTGCAGGGTGACCAGGATTGGAAACTGAATATCCAAGGATATTCGATATTTAGGAAGGACGGGCGAAAAGGAAGAGGGGGCGGTGTGGCGTTGTTAGTAAAGTATGAAATTGGAGCAATAGTGAGAAAGGATATTGGCTCAGAAAATCAAGATGTAGAATCAGTCTGGGTGGAGCTAAGGAACGCCAAGAGGCAGAAAACATTGGTAGGAGTTGTCTATAGGCCTCCAAACAGTAGTGGTAGTGTCAGGGATGGCATCAAACAGGAAATCAGAGATGCATGTAGCAAGGGTACTACAGTAATCGTAGGTGACTTTAATCTACATATAGACTGGCCATACCAAATTAGTAATAATACTGTGGCAGATGAATTTCTGGAGTGTGTACGAGATGGTTTTTTAGACCAGTATATTGAGGAGCCTACTAGGGAACAGGCTATCCTAGATTGGGTATTGTGTAACGAGAAGGGGTTAATTAACAGTCTTGTTGTGCAAGGTCCTTTAGGGAAAAGTGACCATAACATGATTGAATTCTTTATTAAGATGGAAAGTGAAGTAGTCCAATCCGAAACTAGGGTCCTAAATCTAAACAAAGGAAACTACGAAGGTATGAGGAATGAATTGGCTATGATAGATTGGGAAGATTCATTAAAAGGCATGAAGTGGATAGGCAATGGCTAATATTTAAGGAATGAATGCATGAATTGCAACAGTTTTACATTCCTTTCTAGTGTAAAAACACAAAAGGAAAAGTGGCCCAACCAGGGCTAACAAAAGAAATTAAGAATAGTATTAGATCCAAAGAGGAGTTATACAAAGTTGCCAGAAAAAGTAGCAAGCCTGAGGATTGAGAGCAGTTTAGAATTCAGCAAAAAAGGACCAAGAGATTGATTAAGAGGGGAAAAATAGAGTATGAGAGTAAACTTGCAAGGAACATAAAAACCGACTGCAAAAGTTTCTACAAGTAAAGAAAAAGATTAGTGAAGACAAATGTAGATCCTTTACAGACAGAAACGGGAGAATTTATAATGGGGAACAAGGAAATGGCAGAACAATTAAATAAATACTTTGGTTCTGTCTTCACGGAAGAGGATACAAATAACGTCCCAGAAATGCTAGGGAACCAAGGGTCTTCTGACCAAGAGGAATTAAAGGAAATGATAATTAGTAAGAAAATAGTGCTGGAGAAACTAATGGGACTGAAGACAGATAAATTCGCAGGGCCTGATGATCTACATCCCAGAGTACTAAAAGAGGTAGCCATGGAAATAGTAGATGCATGGGTTGTCATCTTCCAAAATTCTATAGATTATGGAACAGTTCGTGCAGATTGGAGGGTGGAAAATGTAACCCCACTATTTAAAAAAGGAGGGAGAGAGAAAATGGGGAACTACAGACCGGTTAGCCTGACATCAGTAGTAGGGAAAATACTGGAGTCTATTATAAAGGATGTGATAACGGCACACTTAGATAATATCAACGGGATTAAACAAAGTCAACATGGATTTATGAAAGGAAAATCACGTTTGACAAACCTACTGGAGTTTTTTGAGGATGTAACTGATTGAATAGATAAGGGAGAACCAGTGGATGTAGTGTATTTAGATTTTCAGAAGGCCTTTGATAAAGTCCCACATAAGAGGTTAGTGTGCAAAATTGAAGCACATAGGATTGGGGTAATGTATTGGCATGGATTGAAAATTGGTTAACTGACAGGAAACAGAGAGTCGGAATAAACGGGTCTTTTTCGGGATGGTGGGCAGTGACTAGTGGGGTACCACAGGGATCAGTGCTTGGGCCCCAGCTATTCACAATATATATAAATGATTTGAATGAGGGAACCAAATGTAATATTTCCAAGTTTGCTGACGACACAAAACTAGGTGGGATTGTGAGTTGTGAGGGGAATACAAAGACGCTGCATGATGATTTAGATAGGTTGAGTGAGTGGGCAAACACATGGCAGATGCAGTATAACGTGGATAAATGTGAAGTTATCCACTTTGGTAGGAAAAATATAAGGACAAAGTATTATTTAAATGGTGATGAGTTGGGAAGTGTCAATGTACAGAGGGACCTGGGTGTCCTTGTACACCAGTCATTGAAAGCAAACATGCAGGTGCAGCAAGCAGTTAGGAAGGAAAATGGTATGTTGGCTTTCATTGCAAGAGGATTTGAGTACAGGAGCAAGGATGTCTTACTAGTTACACAGGACCTTGGTGAGACTGCACCTGGAGTATTGTGTGCAGTTTTAGTCTCCTTACCTAAGAAAGGATATACTTGCCATAGAGGGAGTGCAGCGAAGGTTCACTAGACTGATTCCTGGGATGGCAGGACTGTCGTATGAACTTAGTTTGGGTCGACGAGGCCTGTATTCACTAGAGTTTAGAAGAATGAGAGGGGATCTCATTGAAACATATAAAATTCTGACTGGGTTGGATAGACTGGATGCGGGGAGGATGTTTCCCCTGGCTGGGAAGTCTAGAACAAGGGGTCACAGTCTCAGGATATGGTGTAGGAAATTTCGGACCGAGATAAGGAAAAAAAATTTCACTCAGAGGGTGGTGAACCTGTGGAATTCTCTACCAGAGAAGGCTGTGGAGGCCAAGTCACTGAATATATTTAAGATGGAGATAGATAGATTTCTAGAAACAAAAGGCATCAAGAGGTATGGGGAAAAAGCAGGAATATGCTGTTGAGATAGAGAATCAGCCATGATCATATTGAATGGCAGTGCAAACTCGAATGGCCGAATGGCCTACTGCTGCTCCTATTTTCTATGTTTCTATGTTTTTTGAGGCTGTAACTAGCAGGATAGATAAAAGGGAACCAGTGGATGTAGTATATTTGGATTTCCAAAAGGCATTTGATAAAGTGCCACACAAGATAAGGGATCATGGAATTGGAGGTAATGTATTGGCATGGATAGTGGATTGGCAACAGACAGAAACAGAGAGTAGGGATAAAAGGGTCTTTTTCAGGTTGGCAAGCTGTAACTAGTGGGATGCCGCAGGGATCAGTGCTGGGGCCTCAGCTATTTATAATCTATATCAATGACTTGGATGAGGATACTGAGTTGCTGATGATATAAAGCTGGGTGGGATAGTAAGTTGTGAGGAGGATGCAAAGAGCCTGCAAAGGAATATAGACAGGTTAAGTGAGTGGGCAATATGGTGGCAGATGGACGATAATGTGGGGAAATGTGAGGTTATTCACTTTGATAGGAAGAATAGAAAAACAGAATGGGCCGAAATTTACCATCCCCGAAGGGACGGCTACCGTGGAGTTTGGGCGGGCGACCGATAAAATCGATTGACCGCTGTGGTTGGATGATTTTCCCTCCCCAAGCCATATTTAGCTCGGGGGGGATTTGAATGGTGTGCACTTCCGCTGGAAACGGTGCGTGAAGCCGCTGTAAAGCAGACTTTCCAGCGGAGAGCTCTGCAGTGTGCGGGGCGCTGGAAAACCACTAGGACCGGGATTTTCAGCTGCAAAAAGGTAGGACTTTTCCCAGCGGTGCCCCGCAAGGTATTCGAGTCGGTGCTCAAATGGGACATCACTGGAGCGATCGGGGCCCTTTGGTCGGGAAATAGTTTTATTAATTTTAGTATTTAAAAAAGAAATTACAGCATCCACTGTATTTATCCTTTAATAGTTTTATTAATTATTATTGTTTTGATTGAAGATTACAGCATCCACTGTATTTATCTTTTAATAGCTTTACTAATTGTTTTGGCTCCATTCAAACTGCTGAGTGCTGCTCAGAGGTTTGCACATACTTTTGTACAACTTTCAGGTCTGACTCTTTAGTGGAGTCCTGTGGGCTGCAGAGACCGGCTTGGCAGGGTTCACCCTGAGGATGGGAGGGCGACACCTGGTACACCTGGTCAGAAGCAGGGCGGCACGCAGGAGAAAGCGTCGCCGTCAGCACCGTGCAGAGAGGCAGCGCCAGACCAGTGTGCCCGCTGTCTTCACCGGCCCGAATCAGGCTGCTTGGGGACAAGGGATATCCCGTCCACCTGGCTGCTCACTCCACTGTGGAACCCCAGGACAGCGCCAGAGCATGCATACAGTGATACTCATTGTGCCACAAGGTGTATCATCGAGCATCCTTAAGCAGAGGTTCCAGTACCTGGACCACTCTGGTGGCACCTTGCAATACTCTCCTCAACGGGTCTCCATAATCGTCATGGTCTGCTGCATGCTGCACAATCTGGCCAACATGAGGGGACAGCCGCTGGAGGTCGAGCCAGCAGTACCACCTGAGGAGGAGGAGAAGCAGGCGTAGGAGGAGGAGGAGAAGCAGGATCCCCGTCGCCCCAGAGCTCGGAGGCGTCGACCCATCGCCATCCTGGAAGGGCCGATACAGATTGGCCAGCACACTCCTGGGTAGGTGTGTCCTCACATATATAGAGGTGCCTGACACCTCGCCTGCAATCTCCCTCCACGCATTATGTACTGCTTGTCTGCCAGGTCTCCCCACATCTTCTGTCCTCCACACCGTCCATCAGAGTCTCCAGCTCCATATCAGTGAACCTGTTGGCTCTCCTTGCACCTGGAAGCAGTTGGCTCATTAGAAACTCTTACTTGCATGCTGAGTTTCTCAGTGATGATAACGCTCAAATTAAGGCAGCCACACCGCTGAAAACTCCACTTTGGAAGGGTTCATTAGTACTGGAACCCATTTGTTCACTTTTGGAGCTGAATATGGGGTGGCCTAGCCACAAAATATTTTTTGCGCTACTGGCCACAAAAAGGAGTGGGGAGTACCAGCTTTCCAGCAGTACTGAATTTTGGGGCCAATATTTTTAAATGGGGATAAACTTTTAAATATTGGTGTTCAGAGAGATTTGGGTGTCCTTGTGCAAGAAACACAGAAAGCTAGCATGCAGGTACAGTAAGCAATAATGAAGGCAAATGGCATGTTGTCCTTTATTGCAAGGAGGTTGGCGTATAAGAGTAAGGAAGTCTTGCTACAATTTACAGGGCCTTGGTGAGACCACACCTGGAGTACTGTGCACAGTTTTGGTCTCTTTATCTAAGGAAGGGTATACTTGCCTTGGAGGCAGTACAACAATGGTTCACTAGATTGATTCCTGGGATGAGAGGGCTGTCTTATGATGAGAGATTGTGTAGAATGGGCCTATACTCTCTGGAGTTTAGAAGAATTGAGAGGTGATCTCATTGAAACATACAAGATTCTGAAGGAGATTGACAGGGTAGATGCTGAGAGGTTGTTTCCCCTGGCTGGAGAGTCTAGATCTAGGGGGCATCGTCTCAGGATAAGGGGTTGGCCATTTAAGACTGAGATGAGGAGGAATTTCTTCACTTAGAATGTTGTGAATCTTTGGAATTCTCTGTCCCGGAAGGCTGAGGATGCTGAGTCTCTGAATATATTCAAGGCTGAGATAGATAGATTTTTGGAGTCTAGGGGAATCAAGGGATATGGGGATCAGGCAGGAAAGTGGAGTTGAGATCGATGATCAGCCTTGATATTAAATGGCAGAGCAGGCTACTCCTGCTCCTATTTCTTATGTTCTTAAAAGATACATGGCGATCAACATCAGCAGTTTCTTTCTCATTGACTTGTCAGTACAAAACTTAATATAGTTTGAGATGGATTATCACTTTCACAGGCCAGAGGGTAGAACCAGGTACAAACTCTGGTTGAGTCCTGCAGAAACACTGACTGAAAGCCAAATCAAAAAAGACGGATCCACAACAAGGCCTGCAGGCAAAGTACGAACTCTTCATATTTTCCCCAGGTAAACTTTGCTGAAAAAAAATTGTGCAGGTTATAAAGTTCAAAGGATTATTTAATTTGCAAATACTGCAGGTTAAACCCTGCAGGTGCTCCTTGAGTTGTTGCCATTTGGAATGATTTTTGCAGCTGCATTTTTGTGTGTGTGGGATACAGAACCCAAAATATCAGCAAGAAACATTAAATAGCAACTCATTCTATTAAAGTTTGCAAGGGTTCTCGGAATAGAACCTGCATTTAAAAATATTTATATAAACAGAACCTTTTAGTAATACGGCAAATAGTTTTGATCTTTTGCAAGCTTTGTACTTCTTGGTCCTCACAATAATAACCTGCACTCTAAACTGAAGGGACAGAGCGCCCATGTGATAGTCCATGCAAATGCTGATTTCCCCAGTGGAGAATCCATTATGTATGTATTTGTGTAACTATAGAACGTAAAAGGAACAAGTTTCATTAACTACCTACCTGACATGAGAAAGGAAAACAGGAATGAATCTAAAAACACTTCATTCTCTCGTAATATTCAGAATTTCAGAACCTTATTTCTTCTGTCCTTTTATGTCAAGACTTAATTCATGCTATCTTGTAAGTTGCGGAATTCCCAGCTCGATTCTGCACTGCACCATTGCATTGCCTTTGACAGCAGAAGCAATATTTTCAAACTTTCATGATTGTTCGCTAGCCTCACAAGCTTGCTGATGCTGTGGCAAGGAATTACAGCAACATTCCTGTCCTCCCATTCCCCGTGACCCCACCCCACACACACACCCAGTGGGAACCCCAGTTATACCAGAAACCCAAAATATGTGAAATAGTCTGATGGCAGGACTACACTGGAGTTAGCATCCACCACAGCTGCCAGACAGAAGTTCTGCTCCACTGCCTCCCTCGCCACCAGCACTGAAAGGGTAATTAAAAAGTTAAACGCGCCTAATGCTGGAAAGGCAAAAACAAAATTTTGCTTATGTGGCAAATTATCAGGTGCAACCGCAGATCAATGGTGTAAGTTCCTGTTATTCAGAACGGAGGTCTTAAGCCTAGGGAGTAAGTTCCTGTTATTGGCAAGATGCAGGATGCATCTGTTCATACCCAAGGAGGATCCTGGAACAATTAACAAAGTCAAAATTAAACAATCTGTAACAAAGCAAAAAAAATTGTCACGGGGTAGAAAGACTGACCAATGATAATGTAAATGATGACTTTGCAAAAATTCTGTATAAAGGAGCAGCTCCGAATGTGTTCAAGCGAGAACGGTTGGGAAGGCACCCAGTTAAGGAACTGGTGTAGACCGTGTCTCCCTTGATCAAGCAATTAAACAATTATTTTCTCCACAACAGACCTGTGTTGAGTGTCTTTGTCATACTCCACATCAAATGGCGTAGTCTGACAGGACGCACCCGGGCAAAAGACAGACGGATGTTTCAGACCATCACGAGTGATTGTATTTTAAATACCACTCATAAATCCAATGTAATCTGCCGCGAAACGTGTCAGTCGCCTGGGGTGTCCGAACTTGTGAGAAAGGTCTGTAATGGTGTAAAAGACTTGAGGGTAGTTAAGAGGTCACAATAGTAATTATCAAAGTAGGATCGGCTTTGTAGGTTTGTAATTGCAGACCCTAGGTTCGAGGAAACCAGGTTAAAGGAGACAACGAACCGATGGAGGGGTACATGTACCAAACATAGATGGCGTGCAATGGGGCCGGAAGATTCGCTCAGTAGGTATTTTGCTAACGACCATAAAAAATAGATGCCGTGCAAAGATATGCTAGATTGGGGGCTGGGAGGTTCGCTGAGTAGGTATTTTGCCGACGGCCATAAAAAATTGATAGTTACTATGTTAATTGACGGATGGGATCCCAAAGAAAACCCCGCAAAACAAAGATTATGGTGGGAGAAAAGCAAATAAAAAGCCGGCCAAAGCAGGTTTGATGTTGGTCAGTCAATGTTTGCAATGTAAGGCCATGGCCAGGTCTCAATTAGAGGAATTGCGCAAATTAAGAGTAGGAGATAGAGTGAGTATATCTAACAAGAATATAACACTGACACAGAAGCTTCAGCTTTTGTGCCGAGGAAGAGAAAGATAAGCTTTGTTGAATGAAAGTGGTTGCGTGGAAGTTTTCTTGACTGTAGAATATTTGAGGTTGGAGTTAATGAATTTTCCATTTGTCTGAAAGCCGGTCTTTTAAAAGAGAAATGGTGTATCTGTATCTTTGTTTTAGTTCCACCCACTTTTCCAGTCAGAGAGCTGAAAGTTTTTAACCTTTACAGTGTTGTCCTAGATGTGGGAAGTTTTAGGAAAGTGTGAATAAATTGAATTGTGTACTTAGAATTGAATGACACGTTTAGTTAGAAACACAGATGTGGATTTATTTTGATGATGTTACGGAGCTAGGAAATGCACAAAGGATGGGTGTGTTTAACAAAAGATAAAACTTCAATTAAAAATGTGTGGTCTCACTTTAAATCAATTAGAATCGTAAACAAAGTGTTGTCTTTTCAATTTGGTTATTGCAAGCCGAGACGCCCAATTATCTTTCAACATTGGGTTGAAAGATAATAAATTTTGTCTATGAGGAAGATAAAGAAAGGAGAAGGGAGAGTCTTTTTTTTTTTAAAAAGCCTGCATGGGTTTCTCAGGCTACAGGCTGGGGGAAGCTCTGCGCTCGTTTCCTTTGTGTAGAATCTTATTGTAAATGACGTGAAAGCTTCTAGTTCAGTAAAAGAGATTTAAGTAAAAAGATTGGCAGTACAGTATTTGAATTGGGATTTTGAGATATTCTCCTTGATAAATATTTTGGTTTTATTGTAAAATCTTGGCTTTGGAAACCTGTTTAAAATAAATAATACTAAACAGTTAGAAAAGAATCTAAAAATGCCATTTTCTCTGATGAGAGACAGAAATGCACGAGGACAGAATGAGACCCATAGCTTACTATTTAACCCAACAATCACCAGTAGCCACGGACTTGTCCAGATGCGTGGCTGCACTAGACTGCGCCACATGGGCAGACGAGGTCAGTGAACCTGTCGTGATGACAGGCGAAATGTTGAATACTCGAAGCTCCGGGCCATCTCCAATGTCCACCGAGCGAAGTGGGAAGCCGTTTTACTGCCCCACGATGAATCAGTAAAGATAGTCAGAGACACCGGGGAAAACCCGGCAGAAGGAATCTTCACTAGGGGGGAGCCTCACGAGTGTAACGCATTAGAATGGGAAGATTCTCCAGGGAATGTGAATGAGGTAGCTCTCGAAAACCCAGACCTCACATTGTATGTAGACGGATCCCGACAGTACGTCGATGGCCACCCACGTACGGGATGGGCGATATTAAACCAGCATCTCGAGGTAGTGATGCAGGGAGCACTGGACGGAGGCCTTTCGGCTCAAGTAGCAGAATTAACCGCCCTGACGGAAGCCTTATTACTGGCAGAGGGAAAGACAGTGAATATATATACAGATAGCAGGTATGCCTTTGGGGTAGTACATGACTACATGGTAGCATGGGGAAGGAGAGGGCTTGTTACCTCTGGTGGTGAGGCCATCAAACACGACGAATGTATAAAATGACTATTAGAAGCAGCCAGCAAACCAGCTAAAGCGACAGTGATAAAGGTAAAGGTCCACCAACGAGTAGTGGACGAAATACAATGTGGAAATGAGGCTACGGACAATGCCACCCGAGAAGCGGCCACATCCACAGACATAAAGATAGAGTCAGTCTGTAGCATTACCACAGAGGAGGACATAAATATAGTTAAACTGCACGCAGATATGAACGAGGAAGAAAGAGCAGAATGGGAGAGGGGGGAGGATCACCTGGTATAGACTCAGTGTGGAGAAAGGACGGAAAGGTATTGGCCCCTTCCTACATTTGGCAAATGATCATGGAGTTACACCACGGCATTAACCATGCCGGGCGTAACACCATGATATCCAATATCTCACGGGATTGGTGGTGGCCGGGAATTGGGCGCGACATTGCTAAACATTGTCAGCACTGTGTTACATGCACCCAACATAATCCAGGAAAAGCGATAAAAATACGGATGGCGCACTAACCCCGCCCATAGGGACCATGGGAAAACAATCTGATTGATTTTACTGGGCCCTAATAAACTCCAAGGGATTATTGACCAGTTTACAAGGTGGGTGGAAGCATTCGCCACCCGTAATTGCACCACAACCATGGTAGCCTGTATATTAGCGGAAGAGGTAATTCCTAGATGGGGGATTCCCATTCAGAAGATTCGGACCAAGGGACTCATTTCACGGGAAAGGTAATGAAGGAAACTTGTAAAATACTGAACATTAAGCAGTAATTCCACATCCTCTACCATCCCCAGAGTTCAGGAATGGTAGAAAGAATGAATAGAACCCTCAAACCTCCCTGAGTAAAGCAATCCAGGGAACCGGACAGGCCTGGCCGGAACTCCTGCCCATCAGATTGATGAGACTGCGTGCTACACCGAACTGTAAACAGGACTCACCCCTTATGAACTAATGACTGGATGAGCAATGAAACTCCCTGAGGGAATAGTTACAGGAGGAGTAGAGTTAGGACCTTTACGTGATAGAATTAGGAAGTATGTGATGGAATTGAGGAGGCAGTTGAAAGGTATGCGACAGGAAGTGCGAGATAAGCAGGAAGAGGAAGTCGAGGATAAAAGAACAAAACTCCTAGCGGTAGTACCCGAGGTGGAGGCAAGGGTAATGGTTGGGGTGTTACCAGAAAAACCTGGATTCGCCCCTCGACAGAGCGGACCCTATGAGATACTGATTAACAGAGACACGTGTGCATGCGTAAATATGAAAGGTGGGGGCCGATGGAAACATTGGTCCCAGCTGAAAGAATATAATGAGTGGAGGGATGTATTGATAGATGGACTTTTTGGGGGGACTAGGATTAATATTTGAAATACTAGGGGTACTTGCCGTAATAAAATGGATCTGGGAAAGGTCACATGCCCGGAGAAACGGTGCAAACAATCCAGTAGAAGTAGAAATGGTAAGAATCGAACTAAAAACCTGGAATATCCAGGATGTGTTTTATCAACAGAATGCATATAAACGTGATCACCGAAACGATTCTACAAGGACAAGGAAGAAATCACCCGCCCCAGAGGGAAGTACAAGTTGTGACAATCATACAGGAGGGGAAACGATGTTCCTGTGTAAGAGGAGAACTCCAAGGTTCCCTCATATAACAAAGGGGGCCAAAGGCAGTGGGGGGGGGGGGGGGGGGGGGGTGCAGGGTTAGTAATGAAATACATGAAGAAAAAGATACACATTGGAGTACGCCAGAAGATATTCACGATATTTTTAAATTTGACCGATCTAACGATCCCCAGTTTCTGCGGATTAAAAACAATAAGCATGTATAAAAATCTGACACTGCGGGCCTCAGATGGACCCGAATCTAAAACCCTGAAGTTTATCACATGATAGGCATGTGTTATGCGGCGGGAGTAGCGACGGTAAATGCTATAGATCTCCAGATGATAGAAGAGGGTTGCTGGAAAGGGGAAATGATAATGAGAAAATGCAGGCCCCATTGGGAGATGGGGCTGAATGAGAATTGTTACAAGTGGCCACACACTAAGGGATCATGCCAAGACAATTAACTTAATAAACGTGAACCAATAGTACCATAGTGAAAGCGGACGAAAGCGCCGGGTATGGAGCATGGATGATAAGTACAGTAGACCATAACTTAGAACAGCTACAAAATGGGGAGGTCCCAGATTGGATAACCAATGATGTAATCAGGAATGGACCTTGAGAAAAGGGAAACAGATGCCTGTGAAATCAGGCGAAACAGTCATGCATGGGTTCCTAAAACTAAATGTGTAACTGGGCATCAGAATATAATTGGATTTGTACTGTCAATACCACAATATGATGTGACCAAGGGAAATCTCCACTATAGGAGAATTATAGGAGAAATAAGAAACCAAACAAGGGTCAGATACCACAAACTGCACCAATATGTTATTAAGAAGGAAGATGATACCAAGGGTGTGTGCATTAAATTTTGTTATAAGTGTGTTAAAAAGACAAGCCTGAAGGCTCTGTGCCTCAATGTATTCATAATAAGGTGGACAAACTAACCGCACAGGCAGCAATGAACAAATATGATATAATTGGCAGCACGGAGACATGGCTCCAGGGTGACCAAGGCTGGAACTCAACATCCAGGGGTATTCAACATTCAGGAAGGATAGACAGAAAGGAAAAGGAGGTGAGGTACCGTTGCTGGTTAAAGACGAAATTAATGCAATAGTAAGGAAGGACATTAGCCTGGACGATGTGGAATCGGTATGGGTGGAGCTGCGGAATACCAAAGGGCAGAAAACGCTAGTGGGACTTATGTACAGACCACCAAACAGTAGTAGTGAGGTTGGGGACAGCATCAAACAAGAAATTAGGGATGCATGCAATAAAGGTACAGCAGTTATCATGGGCGACTTTAATCTACATATAGATTGGGCAAATCAAATGGATAACAATACGGTAGAGGAAGATTTCCTGGAGTGTAGTAGGGATGGTATTCCAGACCAATATGTCGAGGAACCAACTAGAGGGATGGCCAACCTAGACTGGGTGATGTGTAATGAGAAAGGACTAATTAGCAATCTTGTTGTGCGAGGCCCCTTGGGGAAGAGTGACCATAATATGGTAGAATTCTTTATTAAGATGGAGAGTGACACAGTTAATTCAGAGACTAGGGTCCTGAACTTGAGGAAAAGTAACTTCGATGGTATGAGACATGAATTGGCTAGAATAGACTGGCGAATGTTACTTAAAGGGTTGATGGTGGATCGGCTATGGCAAGCATTTAACGATCACATGGATGAACTTCAACAATTGTACATCCCTGTCTGGAGTAAAAATAAAATGGGGAAGGTAGCTCAACCGTGGCTAACAAGGGAAATTAGCAATCTTGTTATGCGAGGCCCCTTGGGGAAGAGTGACCATAATACGGTAGAATTCTTTAAATCCAAGGAAGTGGTATATAAATTGGCCAGAAAAAGCAGCACACCTGAGGACTGGGAGAAATTTAGAATTCAGCAGAGGAGGACTAAGGGTTTAATTAAAAGGGGGAAAATAGAATTTGAGAGGAAGCTTGCAGGGAACATAAAAACTGACTGCAAAAGCGTCTATAGATATATGAAGAGAAAAAGACTAGTGAAGACAAATATAGGTCCTTTGCAGTCAGATTCAGGTGAATTTATAATGGAGAACAAGGAAATGGCAGACCAGTTGAACAAATACTTTGGTTTTGTCTTCACGAAGGAAGACACAAATAACTTTCCGGAAATACTAGGAGACCGAGGGTCTAGTGAGAAAGAGGAACTGAAGGAAATCATTATTAGGCGGGAGATTGTGGGGGAAATTTATGGGATTGAAGGCCGATAAATCCCCAGGGCCTGATAGGCTGCAGCCCAGAGCATGTAAGGAAATGGCCCTAGAAATAGTGGATGCATTGGTGATCATTTTCCAACATTCTATTGACTCTGGATCTGTTCCTATGGACTGGAGAGTAGCTAATGTAACACCACTTTTTAAAAAAAGGAGGGAGAGAAAACGGGTAATTATAGACCGGTTAGCCTGACATCAGTAGTGGGGAAAATGTTGGAATAAATTATTAAAGATGAAATAGCAGCGTATTTGGAAAGCAGTGACAGGATCGGTCCAAGTCAGCATGGATTTATGAAAGGGAAATCATGCTTGACAAGCCTTCTAGAACTTTTTGAGGATGTAACTAATAGAGTGGACAAGGGAGAACCAGTGGATGTGATGTATTTGGACTTTCAAAAAGCTTTTGACAAGATCCTACACAAGAGATTGGTGTACAAAATTAAAGCAGATGTTATTGGGGGTAATGAACTGACATGGATAGAGAACTGGTTGGCAGACAGGAAGCAGAGAGTCGGGATTAACGGGTCCTTTTCAGAATGGCAGGCAGTGACTAGTGGGGTGCCACAGGGCTCAATGCTGGGATCCCAGATATTTACAATATACATCAATGATTTAGATGAAGGAATTGGGTGTAATATCTCCAAGTTTGTAGATGGCAATAAGCTGGGTGGCGGTGTGAGCTGTGAGGAGGATGCTGAGAGGTTGCAGAGTGACTTGGATAGGTTGGGTGAGTGGGCAAATGCATGGCAGATGCAGTATAATGTGGATAAATGTGAGGTTATCCACTTTGGGAGAAAAAACACGAAGGCAGAATATTATCTGAATGGCGGCAGATTAGGAAAATGGGAGGTGCAACGAGACCTGGGTGTCATGGTACATCAGTCATTGAAAGTTGGTATGCAGGTACAGCAGGTGGTGAAGAAGGTAAATGGTATGTTGGCCTTGGCCTTCATAGCTAGGGGATTTGAGTACAGGAGCAAGGAGGTCTTACTACAGGTGTACAGGATCTTGATGAGGCCTCATCTGGAATACTGTGTTCAGTTTTGGTCTCCTAATCTGAGGAAGGACGTTCTTGCTATTGAGGTAGTGCAGCGTAGATTCACCAGACTGATTCCCATGATAACAGAACTGACATATGAGAGACTGGATTGATTGGGCCTGTATTCACTGGAGTTTAGAAGGATGAGAGGGGATCTTATAGAAACATATTAAATTCTGATGGGACTGGACAGGTTAGATGCGACAAGAATGTTCCCAATGTTGGGGAAGTCCAGAACCAGGGGACACAGTTTAAAGATAAGGGGTAAGCCATTTAGGACTGAGATGAGGAAAAACTTCTTCACTCAGAGAGTTGTTAACCTATGGAATTCTCTACTGCAGAGAGTTCTTGATGCCATTTGATTGGATTATTCAAGAGGGAGTTAGATATGGCTCTTATGGCTAAAGGGATCAAGGGGTATGGAGAGAAAGCAGGAAAGGGGTACTGAGGTCAATGATCAGCCATGATCTTATTGAATGGTGGTGCAAGCTCGAAGGGCTGAATAGACTATTCCTGCACCTATTTTCCATGTTTCTAAGAATAATCAGCCTGTTTTGTGCTGAGAACATCCCAAATTTGATCAAGATGACTCTGGATACAGTCGCACAGAAGGATGTGTCCTGAGCATAACCCCGCTGATGCGGGATTCCGAGACAACAGCAGTCCCACGAAGTAACGGGCAATGGTGTGTCAGCCCCACAGCCACTAACATGACTGTGGGAGGAGTAACTCACTGCCCTATCACTACTTTTGCTTCACGACCAGAGAAGAGATTAATATTCAGAGACATATTATATACCCAGAATTAAAAGAAGAAACTGTCGAAGGAACGGTGGTAGACACTATAAAGGGGGGATACGAGGGCTTCGAAGAGCCTCAGGGAAAACCCATTCCCAAACTAATTGGGGAACAGACAGCGTTGGAGAAGAGTGTCCGTGAGCAACGACAAAAATATACGACTATGAAATTCTGGGCTGAATGTTCATGTACATCCTTGAATAAGAATTATATCACATGTATTAGTGATAGTGCAGATGTTGATTGTACTTATGTTACTGTTTGAATGGTGCTTTAGATGTAGGAGGAGGATGAAAGCGCTGGTAAAAGCTGCTCAGAAATACAAAAGGAAACCTTCGCTGAAAGTAGGTAACAGGGGAGACGAACCAAACCAACACGAATACCTGATATGAATCGTGAGTGTTTCAATCCTATCGCCTGATCAACTAAATCAGGGCGGAGTCTTACGAGTCTAGTAAGGTAACAAAAAAAAATTGGTCATGGTGGGTCAATAGAATAACCATATGGCCAAAGGGGGGATTGAAGGGGGTATTAAAGAGTTAAACATGCCTTATGCTGGAAAGGCAAAAACAAAATGTTGCTTACGTGGCAAATTATTCGGTGCAATCGCAGAACAATGGTGTAAGTTCCTGTTATTCAGAATGGAGCTCTTAAGCCTAGGGAGTAAGTTCCTGTTAGTGGTAGGAGGCAGGATGCAGGATGCATCTGTTCATACCCAAGGAGGATACTGGAACAATTAACAAAGTTAAAATTAAATAATCTGTAACAAAGTGAAAAAAATTGTCACGTAGTAGAAAGACTGACCAATGATAATGTAAATGATGACTTTGCAAAAATTCTGTATAAAGCAGCTCCGAATGTGTTCAAACGAGAACGGTTGGGAAGGAACTGGTGTAGACCGTGTCTCCCTTGATCAAGCAATTAAACAATTCTTTTCTCCACAACAGACCTGTGTTGAGTGTGTTTGTCATACTCCACATCAAGCACCAAGAGTTTTGCTGTCCACATCATTAACAGAAGTAAAAATGTTGCACCTGACAGGAGACAATGGACTAAAATTAACTTTTGCGGGAGTGCAGAAGTATCACTGGGCGCTAAAGATTTGATTCTGCCGGGCACTTCTGGTTTAGCGCTCCATGAAGGAAGTGGAGCATAAAATCAAGCGTTATAACTGCCATTAGAGTGCTAAAGGGAGCGAGAGGAGTAATAGCGGCAGAGTGCTGAACAATGTTTTAAAGGCTCCTTCCTTGGCTAGACTGGCGAATGATACTTAAAGGGTTGATGGTGGATAGGCAATGGCAGACATTTAAAGATCACATGGATAAACTACAACAATTGTACATCCCTATGTGGCATAAAAATAAAAAAGGGAAGGTGGCTCTACCGTGACTAACAAGGGAAATTAGGGATAGTGTTAAATCCAAGTTTATCCATGTGATCTTTAAATGTCTGCCATTGCCTATCCACCATCAACCCTTTAAGTATCATTCGCCAGTCTATCCTAGGAAGGAGCCTTTAAAACATTGTTCAGCGCTCTGCCGCTATTACTCCTCTCGCTCCCTTTAGCACTCTAATGGCAGTTATAACGCTTGATTTAATACTCCGCTTCCTTCATGGAGCGCTAAACCAGAAGTTCCCGGCAGAATCAAATCTTTAGCGCATATAAATTAGCCAGAAAAAGCAGCACACCTGAGGACTGGGAGAAATTAGGAATTCAGCAGAGGAGGACTAAGGGTTTAATTAGGAGGGGGAAAATAGAGTATGAGAGGAAGCTTGCAGGGAACATAAAAACTGACTGCAAAAGCTTCTCTAGATATGTGAAGAGAAAAAGATCAGTGAAGACTAATGTAGGTCCCTTGCAATCAGAATCAGGTGAATTCATAATGGGAAACAAAGAAATGGCAGATCAATTTAACAAATACTTTGGTTCTGTCTTTATTAAGAAAGACACGAATAACCTCCCGAAAATACTAGGGGACCTAGGGTCTAGCGTGAAGGGGGAACTGAGGGAAATCCTTATTAGTCAGGAAATGGTGTTAGGGAAATTAAAGGGACTGAAGGCCAATAAATCCCCAGGGCCTGATAGTCTGCAGCCCAAAGTACAAGGAAGTGGCCCTAGAAATAGTGCATTGGTGGTCATTTTCCAACATTCCATGGACTCTGGATCAGTTCCTATGGATTGGAGGGTAGCTAATGTAACACCATGTTTTAAAAAAAGAGGGAGAGAAAACAGGGAATTATAGACCGGTTAGCCTAACATCGGTAGTGGAGTCAATTATTAAAGATGTAATAGCAGCGCATTTGAAAACCAGTGACAGGATCGGTCCAAGTCAGCATGGATTTATGAAAGGGAAATCATGCTTGCCAAATCTTCTAGAGTTTTTTGAGGATGTAACTAGTAGAGTGGATAAGGGAGAACCAGTAGATGTGGTGTATTTGGACTTTCAAAAGGCTTTTGACAAGGTCCCTCACAAGAGATTAGTGTGCAAAATTAAGGCACATGGTATTGGAGGTAATGTATTGACGTGGATAGAGAAATGGTTGACAAGACAGGAAGCAAAGAGTGGGAATAAACGGGTCCTTTTCAGAATGGCAGGCAGTGACTAGTGGGGTGCCGTAGGGTTCAGTGTTGGGACCCCAGCTATTTACAATATACATTACTGATTTAGATGAAGGAATTGAATGTAATATCTCCAAGTTTGCAGATGACACTAAGGTGGGTGGCAGTGCGAGCTGCGAGGAGGATGCTGCAGGGGGATTTAGACAGGTTAGGTCAGTGGGCAAATGCATGGCAGATGCAGTATAATGTGGATAAATGTGAGGTTATCTACTTTGGTGGCAAAAACAGGAAGGCAGATTATCTGAACGGTGACAGATTGATAAAAAAGGGAGGTGCAACGAGACCTGGGTGTCATGGTACATCAGTCATTGAAAGTAGGGATGCAGGTACAGCATTCAGTAAAGAAAGCAAATGGCATGCTGGCCTTCATAGCGAGGGGATTTGAGTATCGGAGCAGGGAGGTCTTGCTGCAGTTGTACAGGGCCTTGATGAGACCACACCTTGAGTATTGTGTGCAGTTTTGGTCTCCTAAACTGAGGAAGGATATGCTTTCTATTGAGGGAGTGCAGCGAAGGTTCACCAGACTGATTCCCGGGATGGCAGGACTGACATATGAGGAAAGACTGTATCGGCTATGCTTATACTCACTGGAATTTAGAAGATTGAGAGGGGATCGCATAGAAATGTATAAAATTCTGGCAGGACTGGACAGGTTAGATGCAGGAAGAATGTTCCCGATGTTGGGGAAGTCCAGAACCAGGGGACACAGTCTAAGGACAAGGGGTAAGCCATATAGGACCAAGATGAGGAGAAACTTTTTCACCCAGAGAGTTGTGAACCTGTGGAATTCTCTGCCACAGAAAGTTGTTGAGTCCAGTTCATTGGACATATTAAAAAGGGAGTTAGATGTGGCCCTTACGGCTAAAGGGATCAGGGGGGTATGGAGAGAAGGCTGGGGTGGGGTACTGAAGTTGCATGATCAGCTATGATCATAGCCATGATCATACTGAATGGTGGTGCAGGCTCAAAGGGCCGAATGGCCTGCTCCTGCACCTATTTTCTATACTTCTATGTTTCTCGCCCTTAAAGGGAACGGAAAATGCTGCATTGATTGAATCCTAAGGCTGTGGATGACGTCACAATCTCCGGGGCGCAAGAGATCGAGGTGGTAAGTGTCAGCACCAGCACAATCTCACACGGAAAATTAGTGTGTGTCGTTGATTTTACAGCGTCCGGTCGGTAACCCTTCCTGCCCCATTACCGCCCCCCGGAGGGAGGCGCAAACCAGGCCAATTTCTCCCCTAATTTCTTTCGGCATTAGGTATTCCTTATTTCACAGTTTTGAACAGGGTAGTATTAAGACATAAATCATTCCTACAAGTGACTGTATCACTTTAGCTCCGTGGTAACTGTCTTGCCTCGGAGTAAGGTGATGGGACCAAGCCTCACACCAGGACGTAACATATCATTTAGAATGAGACATCAGTGCAGCACACAGAGAATGTGAACCCCTCTGCTCGCTCAGCTGAATGTAAAATATCCCACTGCACTATTCGAAGAGGTGCAGGAGAGTTCTCCCTGTGTCCTGGCCAACTTCTAGCTCTGATGAAGGGCAATGCTCAATGCATGAACAGTTTTCCTTTCTTCATAGATGCTGCTCAACTTGCTGAGTAATTCCAGCATTTTCTATTTTTGTTTCAGATTTCCAGCACCTACGATATTTTGTTTTTTGTTCTGTCAGCTGTGGCCAAGTGGGTAGCACCCTCGCTTCTGGGTCAGAAGGTTGTGGGTTCAAGTCTCACTCCGGAGACTTGAGCATAAAATCTAGGCTGACACTCCAGTGCAGTGCTGAGGGAGTGCTGCACTGTCGGAGGTGTTGTCTTTCAGTTGAGACGTTAAACTGAGGCATGGAAGTAAAAGATCCCATGGCACTATTGTCCTGGCCAACATTTATCCCTCAATCAGCATAACAAAAACAGATTATCTGGTCATTATCACATTGTTGTTTGTGGGAGCTTGCTGTGCACAAAATGGCTGACGCGTTTCCTACATTACAACAGTGACTACATTCCAAAAGTACTTCATTGGCTGTAATGTGCTTTGGGACGACTTGAGGGGTGCTCTATAAATGCAAGTCTTTCTTTTTTTAAGGTAAAAAGTGTTATTTCTTTCATAAATGAAAACAAATTTACAAAAAACTCCTCTTTAAAACCAGCTGAAAAGTTTTTTTTATTCGCATGTGTGCTTTAAGTAGACATTTCACAGATATTGCTGGAACCCTTTGGACCAGTGAACATGGATCACTTGCAGCATTTTAAACAAGGCTTTGTAACAATAACCGCGGTAGTTCAGTCAAACTTTGAAACAACGCTGACATTTTTCAAGTTCCATTCGCTGGAGTTCCTCCGTGGACACAATTGGGAATTTGTGCCCAAATTGCGCCTGAAGATGCGGCCATTTAGCCGAGGTGAAATTGCCTCCAAGTGATAAGCTTGATCGTAAAATTACCTGTGAATAGTTGCAATCAATGAGCGCAATTGAAAGGTAACTGGAACAGAGGCAATGGGGCCTCAAGATGCTGGGGTAGAGTGGTGTAATAGGTGGGGAAAGCAAATTCCCCTTCAGACTGAGGCTGGAGACTGCACAGTAAGTAAAGCTTATCTCTCTATCCTGCAATTTTTTACATTAACGAATTTAAATGACTGTGTGGGGAGTCTGGACTATCAATAACGGTCTCTTCCTTGTGGATGACTGACAGCGCAGACACCAGTGACAAAGTTTCCCACAAGAGGGCCTTCAATTTTGCCGAGGATTAAGGGCCTCCCCGAAGGGGTAGAGACTTGGTAAAAAGTTTAATGACCTGACTAGGTCAGGGAAGGTAAGAAACTCAATTTCCCATGACTTTCTTCCATACCCAAGGTAAAACATGTTGAGCAGTGCAGGGTCCCAGCCTACAACATCTCCCCGCCCCCACACCCCCCATGGATACAGACTAGTAGCTCCTTTAATTCCTCCAAACACTTTTTAATCTTTATTTTTCAGTCTTTGTAGGGCAAAAATACACACAATGCCCGTGAAAGGGTGAAGAGTGTGGGGTCCCAAACCTCGCGGCCAAGGTGGAAGCTGAAGTGGATGTAGAGAGTCCACACAGTACTGGCACAGGATTCCCACTGTTATCTCCTCTCCTCCCCTCAGCCCCCACGAGTGGGGCATCTCACTCTTGGTTAAGGAAATCATTCTAACTCATTAAGAAACCCCTCGAACAAGCGTAATTGGAGAAAACTTGTATTTCGGAGCTGGGGGCTGTGACCAGTTTGGTGGACAGGGACTCGTTCAGACACAGGGTTTAAGGGGACGCACTTAAAAGATCACAGATACTTGTGTATATTGTACTTGAGCCTGCAACTCGGTTCTGCACCATTTTCTATGATCTTTTAAGCCACATTAACTTGTTTGTGCACAGATTACGCATGTATCTGGGCGCAAATCAGGAGTAAACTCCGGGCCATTAATGGCAGACACATATTAAAATATAAGCCATTACTATGCCTCTGCAACAAGTGTAAACTTGTATACACTACTCAAGAGAATGCCACTTTAAATTTAAACTGATGTGAAACTAGATAGTAGGATTTGCCGGGGTAGATGCAGGGAGAATGTTTCCCCTGGCTGGGGAGTCTAGAAACCATGGGTCACAGTCTCAGAATAAGAGGTCGGCCATTTAAGACTGAGATGTGGAGGAATGTCTTCACTTTGGAATTCTCTTCCCCAGAGGGCTATGGAGGCTCAGTCGTTGAGTATATTCAAGATCTATAGATTTTTGGATATTAAGGGAATCAAGGGATATGGGGAGCAGGCAGGAAAATGGAGTTGAGGTGGAAGATCAGCCATGGTTTCACTGAATGGCAGAGCAGGCTCGAGGGGCTGAATGGCCTACTCCTGCTCCTATTTCTGCAGGTGTTCTCTCATTTGCCCTTCTCCTGAGGTTTTCCCCTCGAAGTTCCAGCGGACAAACGGGAAAACGCCCCCTGCTAATTCACCCATCGTCACTCACAGCTCACGTGCTTGATAATGTCACCTTCGCCAATAAACTTCAATTGTTGTGGATTCCTGATGAAGCTATTCTTTTTCAACAGGTGTAGAAGCCAGTGAACATGGGTGTGAACCTACAGAATAACGTCAGCAGTGTTACTGACTCTCCTGTTTCACTTTCTTTCTATTTATTAGTTTCTTTAACTGTTTTGCAACATCACTGGGGTTTCTGTGGATCCCCCGTCTGTCTGTTCCTTTCATTTTGATCCACTTGACAGAGGGATAACCTCGTGTAATGAATTGCTGCTGGCACTGGCTCAGAACCTGCAATCAATGTTAAAAAGAAAGACAAAGTTAAACCGGGTTTAACCAACACCAAGACCCAGAAATCCCAAGAGAGGAATCTGATTATAACAGCAATAAAACTGGAATTTAAACTGATAGGAAACTACAGATACTGGCGGTGTTTCGCAGGGGCTTCCACTCACTGACACAGTTTCCCAGGGTTGCCGCTGCTCTTCCGCCGAAGTTCCGAGACTTGAACCGCATGTTACACCAATCGTTCATCTTTCCCATTCGCAACAGCTGAAGATGTGCAATTCCGATTAACTATTGCCAATTATTTTTTTGTAATTTTTATGATCAGCAATATAGGATTTTAAACAGGTGCCTATTGTGAAGAATGGCTCTTTCCACAATTATTAAAATTTTACACACCAGGGGACCGAAATTTCCCCCTGACTAAGAGTAGGTGCACTCAGTGTTTGTGAAGACTTTTCTCCGCCCAATCCATGGGCCGGAGAAGCTGGCGATATTCAGGTTTTGGTATTTTCTTGGGTCGGGGCGGATATCGGATCATCAGTGGGGTGAAAGTGCCATTGGATCGGGTCGGCAAAGCTGCCAACACCCTACAGCATCTTCAGCACATAAATCTTCATAATTCTGTAACCTTTAAGTCATTTTCTCTTCAGCTCTCAAAACCATGGCACTCTTTACCTACCTTAGTCTTTACTTCCTCTTACAAGCTTCAAGCTTTCAAAATCTAAGATTAGTGTGACTTAATGGCTATTCCCGATTATCCAGTCTTCTCTCCTACCTTTTTGAACCTTGGTGAGGTCCTCCACTTTGGCCCTTGACCGTTCGCCTAGTTTTCACAACTATCCAGTAATGAGATTATGGTGTATGTAAGATATCCCAAAAGTACTTAATTACAAGACCAAGCAGAGTGTCATAATCTATTCCTATGCCTCTCTGTGTTTGACTTTGTATTTCACATTCTGCATTTAACTGCCTGTTTCAGATGTACATTGTTCATATTCATAATTCTGAAACATATTACAGGTCACCTTACAAGTTCAACATTGTGCTAAAACATTAATGAATGGGGTAGAATGGCAGAGTCAGTCTGTTTTCAGTCTGTATAACGGATTGCAGATCCAACTTCCCACTCCATTCCTGGAAAGTGGCTAGTTTTCAGAACTACCTTCTCGTTCTCAACATGACAGTTACATATATTTCAAAATGAAAGCAATTGCAAAAAAACTGAAGATCGGTTAAATTTAGGGTGGTCATTTTGCTTGTAACTACAATAGTTGTATAAACAGTTTACATTTCATTTGCTTTTAGCTTTTGAAGCTCTTTTCCCAGATAAAGATCCACACTCACTGGGCTTTGTGTGGTTTGGCTCTTTAAGTACTTGCAGGAACTGCAGAGAAAATATCGCGACCCTGTACCACGGAGCTGAGCCGATCGTGGCTCTTTGCTGGTTAGAAGCAATCTGATTTATTTTACTGATTGCAGTTTTATGCCCTCTTAGATGTTCAGCGTTCACATGATTAGGTAGCTCACAGTGACCACGGCTAATAGAGTTGGTGTGGGATCTATTGGGCTGCGACTTTAGTGGTGAATTGGCGAGGTTTTCAAAGACTTGAAAATGGCTGCATCTTTAGTGGTGAATTGGCGAGGTTTTCAAAGACTTGAAAATCCAGTCGGTTAGTCATAGCAGATATAATTACCTGGGTGTCTTTTGCTATACCTGGTGTCCACTAAATAAACATTGGCATATATTTTAAAACAGCCCTTCCAACCAGCCTCTGTGGCCATCAGATCAGGTCCAGGGTATTAACTCTGTCTGTGTTTATGCGAGCAAGTAAGGAAGCAGGTTCAACTATCTGTGGGGTGGGTGGGGGGAAGCCGGGGGGGCGGTGGGGGCAGAGCAATTAATCCTGCTGCACCTAATTGTTGGAGTTCTGAAAATTATAGTTCTTATCCTACCTTATTCACAGTGCAACATTTTGGTTCTTTCTGGGGAAAATTGTATTTTCTGCACCTTACAGATCAGTCCTTCAAATCTAGAGTTTTAAATACTGAGTGTGTAGATAGCTTTAATACAGATTGTACCTCTGGGCACACACACACACATACAACTACCCTCCCCACCCCCCACTCCTTTTGACTGCATTGTATTTTTGAGTAAAGGAAGTATGGAAGAAAAGCTGCCAGAAGATTAAGAGGAAACATCGATTGTCATAAGGCAGCTGTTTGGTAGCAACGAACATTGTCAGGAAGTACAAATAACAATTTTGTCCCCAAGTTATGAATCGGATCTTAGCCTCATGGAAACTATACTGCAACATCTTTAATCTAAATCATTTTAAATATTTGAAATGTTGTATCTCAAGATATATCATTGATCAAAAAAGGAAGTGGACAGCAAGCAGGATATCAAGCAGGTCAATCTTTTAAAAAAATGAACAGACTTCAGATTCTGAGTAGATGAAATAAGATTAAACTACAACTTTTGACTTATTATAAGACTTTATATTAAACTGTATATTCTCAACTGAATGGAATGTTTCCATGACATTGTGTAGTGCTAATATTGAATTGCTAGTTGTGAGAGCTCAGATCATTTTCTGGGCTTAGTGCCAGTCATCTCACTGAAAAGTAATTGCATTTGTTTTGGGAAAACATTTAAAAAATCAAATATCAGCTAAAGTAAAGGTTTCACTCAGGAGGAAAACTAATCAAAGGAAATGAGAACTCACCTGCCACCCCCAGCTATACTTAGTGTCAAAAACATTGCTGTCGTGGCAAAAATCCCAATATCTGCACCTATTATTTAGCTATACAACAACACTGACTGCACTTTAAATACTGGCAATTGGTTGCAAAGCACTTTGAAATCCTAAGGTGTAATATAATTGTTCAGACTGGGACCTGGTTTGCCATGGTGTTCCCCAAGAGTCAGTTTTGGATCCAGTATTCTTTTTAATTTTTATGAATGACCTACACTCGGGTTTAAGGAGCAGCACTATAAAGTTTGCAGATGATATGGAACTTGGCAAAGTAGTAGATCATAATGAGGATAGTTACAGGCTTCAGGATGACATGGACAGGATCGTAAAATGGGCAGAAGCATGGCAGATGGATACAATGCTGAGAACTGTGAAACAATGCACTTTGGGAGGACTAACATGAAAAGACAGTGCACGATAAATGGCACGATTTTGAAAAGTGTGGATGAGCAGAGAGACCTTGGTGTTCATATACACAAATCCTTAAAGGTGGCAGGGCAAGTTGATAAGGTGGTTAAAATATGGGTTACTTGGGTTTATAAATAGAGGGATAGAATATAAAAGCCAAGAGATCACGCTGGAACTTTATAACTCACTGGTTAGGCCTCAACTGGGGTATTGTGGACAATTCTGGGCATCACACTTCAGGAAAGATGTAAAAGCCAGGATGTTACCAGGGATGAGGGACTTCAGTTATAAGCAGAGGTTGGAAAGTTAGGACTGTTCTCCTTGGAACAGAGAAGGTTAAGAGATGACCTAATAGAGGTTTTCAAGAATGAGGGGTTTTGATAGAGTAGAGAGAAAAACGATTCCCTGTGGCGAGTGGGTCAATAACCAGAGGTCACAGATTCAAAATCACTGGCAAAAGGTCCAGAGGGGAGCTGAGGAGAAATGTTTCACTCAGAGTTGTCAGGATCTGGAACACTCTCCCTGAGAAGGTGGTGGAAGCTGATTCCATAAATAACTTGAAAGGAGAGTTGGACAGGTACTGGAGGATGAGTAACTTACAGGGTTACGGACACAAAGCGAGGAAGTGGCTCGAAGCACAACTGCTCTTTCAAAGAGCCAGCACAGGCACGATGGACCGAATGGCCTCCTTCTATGCTGTAATTTTCTATAATCGTTCTCTCAAAATCACATCTTTCTTTCCCTTTCCTTATTTTGCTTTCTGATTTTGAATTAAATATTCTAACTTACACTTTCCGGTTTAGATTCTATGGGCAGGATTTTAACTTGGAAGTGTATAGGGCACGGACCTGGATGATGGTCGGGAAACCCAGGAGAAATGGTTTCCTCTCAGGCCCTGTGGGATTTAATGGCAGGGCCTGATTAACATTTTGTTCCTCAACTTCCAGCGGGGCTGAGTGGCTGTCGGGCAGGTGGGCCTTCGGCACTAGGCTGCAGACAGGGAGCAGAGAGGAAAGAGGGATCGTAAGCCGGGATGGGGGGGGGGGGGCGGTGTCCTGTGAGCGGTATCAGAGGAGGCAAGGATCAGAGGGGTGGAGGGGGGGAGAGTAGGAGAATGGGGGCGGGAGCAGAAGGCCGGGGTGGTTTTGGGGGGGGTGGGGTGTGTGGGGGGAGGTCAGTGATCGGAAGGCTGGCTGGGGGGGGAGGGGTTGGAGATTGGAGGCAGGGACGCTTAAGCAAGGGGGTAGGCTCTTACCTCCTGGATTCAGCAGTGCCTGCCTTCCGATAGCTGCCAGGTTCCGAGAGTTAGTTTTAAAATGGTGCTACAGAAAGAGGCACATAGCCTCCTTATAATATTTAAAGTGTCAACCCGCCTCCTGCGAGCAGGTTGGTCACCTGCAAACCCCCCCCCCTCTCCCGGCGGGATTCAGGTATCTAACACTAACATCCCACCCGACCCAAATCCGCCCGTTTTGGGGGTTAAAGCTCCCTCCTGATTGGTTGAGGAGACACGCTGTTGCTTACCTACTCACACAGGACCCAGATCCCCTGTTTCAGACGCCCAATGAATGTAAATTGTTGCTCCCGAGCTCAGGAAAATCTGTGAGCAGCTATAAACCTAGTGAACAGCGAGCGCCATTCGCTCACTGCGGGCCGAAAAATTCTGGCCAATGTTTTGGTGTCAGTGCTGAACTGTTAGCTGTGGGCAATGTGAGTCCAGGCCTCAGGTATCACTCCTGTTTGTATCTGTAGGTTCTGCATCACATGCTGTCATACTAAGCCTGGTATTATTCATTCTTGTTGCCAGAAATGTTTTAATAATGATTTTTAATTATAAAAAGATCCTATTATTTCCCAGTAATCAACTGTAGATTATTTCTCCATAAATGTATATTTCTCATTGATATCTGGTGCTAATTTGGCTACCATTATTCCTTCAGTGTGGAGGTCATCACACATTCGTGGATTAATAACACACAGTTCACTGATCTTCATAGAAGCAGAGAAATTTACGGCACGAGGAGGCCATTCGGCCCATTGCGTCTGTGCCAGCCGAAAATGAGCTATTGCACTTTCCAGCTTTTAGTCCATAGCCCTGTAAGTTACGGCACTTCAAGTGCACATCCAAGCACTTTTTAAATGTGGTGAGGGTTTCTGCCTCTACCACCCTTTCAGGTAGTGAGTTTCCCCACAACCCTCTGTGTGAAGAAATTTTCCTTCAAATCCCCTCTAATCCTTCCACCAATTACTTTATATCTATGCCCCCGGTTATTGACCCTTCTGCAAAGGGAAGCAGGTCCTTCCTATCGACTCTATCCAGGCCCCTCAGAATTTTAAACACCTCAATTAAGTCTCCCCTCAGACTCCTTGGTTCTGCGGAAAACAACCCCAGCCTATCCAATCTTCCCTCATAGCTAAAATTCTCCAGTCCTGGCAATATCCTTGTAAATCTCCTCTGTACCCTCTCTCGTGCAATCTTCCTGCAATGTGGTGACCAGAACTATATGCAGTACTCTAGCTGTGGCCTAACTAGTGTTTCATACAGTACAAGCATAACCTCTTGTATTCTATGCCTTGGCTAATAATAGCATGTATCCCGAATGCCTTCTTAACCAACTTATTTACCTGTTCTGCTACCTTCAGGGATCTGTGGACATGCACTCCAAGGTCCCTTTGTTCCTCTACACTT
Source organism: Pristiophorus japonicus (assembly GCF_044704955.1). NCBI lineage: Eukaryota > Metazoa > Chordata > Chondrichthyes > Pristiophoridae > Pristiophorus > Pristiophorus japonicus. The sequence goes on along the minus strand of NC_091977.1, from coordinate 272,282,239 downwards.
CTCAGTGTCCTACCATTTATTGTTTATGCCCTCGCCAAATGCATTACCTCACACTTCTCCAGATTGAATTTCATTTGCCACTGTTCTGCCCACCCGACCTGTTCATTGATCATCATCATCATCATAGGCAGTCCCTCGGAATCGAGGAAGACTTGCTTCCACTCTTAGCACGAGTTCTTAGGTGGCTGTTCAGTCCAATAAGAGAACCAAAGTCTCTGTCACAGGTGGGACAGTTGTTGAGGGAAGGGGTGGGTGGGACTGGTTTGCCGCACGCTCTTTCTGCTGCCTGCGCTTGATTTCTGCATGCTCTCGGCGACAATACTCGAGGAGCTCAGCACCTTCCCAGATGCACTTCCTCCACTTAGGGCAGTCTTTGGCCAGGGTCTCCCAGGTGTCAGTGGGGATGTAGCACTTTATCAGGGAGGCTTTGAGGGTGTCCTTGTAACGTTTCCTCTGCCTACTTTTGGCTTGTTTGCCGTGAAGGAGTTCCGAGTACAGCGCTTGCTTTGTGTCTGGCTTGCGAACAATGTGGCCTGCCTAGCGGAGCTGATCAAGTGTGGTCAGTGCTTTAATGCTGGGGATGTTAGCCTGGTCGAGGACGTTAATGTTGGTGCATCTGTCCTCCCAGTGGATTTGTAGGATCTTGTGGAGACATCATTGGTGGTATTTCTCCAGCGACTTGAGGTGTCTGTTGTACGTGGTCCATGTCTCTGAGCCATACAGGAGGGCGGGTATTACTAAAGCCCTGTAGACCATGAGTTTGGTGGCAGATTTGAGGGCCTGGTCTTCAAACACTCTTTTTCTCAGGCGGCCAAAGGCTGCACTGACGCACTGGAGGCGGTGTTGAATCTCGTCGTCAATGCCTGCTCTTGTTGATAGGAGGCTCCCGAGGTGTGGGAAATGGTCCACGTTGTCCAGGGCCGAGCCGTGGATCTTAATGACTGGGGGGCAGTGCTGTGCAGCGAGGACAGGCTGGTGGGGGACCTTTGTCTTGCGGATGTTTAGCGTAAGACCCATGCTTTCGTACGCCTCAGTAAATGCGTTGACTATGACTTGGAGTTCAGCCTCTATGTGCGCAGACGCAGGCGTTGTCCGTGTACTGTAGCTCGACGACAGGGGTTGGGGTGGTCTTGGACCTGGCCTGGAGATCGCGGAGGTTGAACAGGTTCCCAGTGGTTCTGTAGTTTAGTTCCACTCCAGCGAGGAACTTGTTGATTGTGAGGTGGAGCATAGCAGCGAGGAAGACTGAGAAGAGGGTTGGGGCGATGACGCAGCCCTGCTTGACCCCGGTCCGGATGTGGATTGGGTCTGTGATGGATCCGTTGGTAAGGATCACGGCCTGCATGTCGTCGTGGAGCAGGCGGAGGATGGTGACGAACTTTAGGGGGCATCCAAAACGGAGGAGGACGCTCTATAGACCCTCGCGGTTGACAGTGTCAAAGGCCTTTGTAAGGTCGAAGGCGGCCATGTATAAGGGCTGCATTTTTCCTGCAGCTGTCGCGCTGCAAAAATCATGTCCGTTGTGCCCCGTAGGGGACGAAATCCGCACTGCGACTCCAGGAGGAGCTCCTCGGCCACAGGGAGAAGATGGTTGAGGAGGATTCTAGTGATGACATTCCCAGTGGATGATAACAGGGAGATTCCTCTGTAGTTGCTGCAGTCAGACTTGTCCCCTTTTTTAAAGATGGTTACGATCACTGCATCTCTGAGATCTCCCTGCATGCTCTCCTCCCTCCAGATGAGAGAGATGAGGGCATATATTTGTTGATATCTTCCTGCAGTCTACAGCTTTCTTCCTCACTATCAACCACACAGCCAATTTCTCTATTATCTGAAAACTTCTTGATCATGCCCACTACATTCAAGCCTAAATCATTGATATATATCACAAAAAGCAAGGGACCTACTATTGAGCCCTGCGGAACCCCAATGGAAATAGCCTTCCAGTCACAAAAACACCTGCCGACCATTACCCTTTGCTTCCTGCCTCTGAGCCAATTTTGGATCCAACTTGCCACTTTCCCTTGCATCCCTTGGGCTTTTAATTTTCTGACCAGTTTGCCTTGTTGGTCCTTGTTAAAAGCCTTGCTAAAATCCATATACACATCAAATGCACTGCCCTCATCGACCCTCCTCAAAAAATACAATCAAGGTCATCAGACGCGACCTTCCCTTAATAAAATCCATGCTGACTGTCCTTGATTAATCCGTGCCTTTCTAAATGATGCCTCAGAATTTTTTCCAACAATTTGCTCACCACTGAGGTTAGGCTGACTGGCCTCTCGTTACTCGGTCTATCCCTTTTTCCTTTTCACAGTAAGAGCTGTCAGTAAATAAAAGAGAGGACCCAAAACTAGACAGAACCACCCCAGAGAATTCACAGTGCATTATTATAGAACATATCTCCATTAAATTTAAAAGTACCACGTCATCTTTGAAATTAGATGTCATCCACGACCCTTGAGGAGATGACTGCCTTGCAATCCCTCCCAGGTATTTGCTGTTCTACAGATAAACTATTATACAAATTAAACCATAATCTGTTATAAATGGATTTCTACAGTGCATTCAAATGGATTCACAGCTTCTCAGCAGACTAAAAGGATCAGAGTGTGGGTCACCATTGATTCAGATGCAGTACTTACCTTATTCAAAGGGTCAGGAAGCTGCTGATCATAATAATCTCCTGTGATCACCGTTACAGTGGTTGCGCTGGACAGTGGTTTAAATTTTGAAATGTCTCTGTAATAAAAAAAAAATTGAAATACGTAAAGAGACCGAACTGGCCACAGGATCTTACCTGAAAATCTCCAGGTTACAACACAATACATAAAAAGTCATCATTTCAGAACCTTTTTCCTCTTCTCTCAAATTCTAAGTTTCCTTGAATAATGCATATCTTATTTGTAATGATTGTTGGGCAGAATGAAAGACTGGTTACCATATTTTCCATGAATTTCACAAATTATTGCTTTGAATATGAATTTCTAGTTTGTATTATAAAACACAGTGGACAGGAATGATTCACATTTATACTCAACCAATCAGAATTATGTCCCATCACAAGGGTTTCATTTAAAAATAAGACTTCTATACAAACGCATTGGACACTACAGTCTTTTACCTGGTCAACATTACCCTGTTGTGTGTCATTCCTTTCACCCCATGAGGAGACCCAGTACATTGCAATTCTCCTCTCACCAGGAAGCCACTCTAATGTAAAATGTTTCAGGCATATCAAATAATGGCTTCATGAAGAAACCACAAACTCAATTTTTGGCAACACCTTGGTTACTATTTGAAAAGTGCCTGAATTAGGAATACCCAGCAATGGACGATTTTTAGTTTCTTTGCAGAGCATGTCACACCTGATGTCAATAATTTCATAGACATCTCTCTTGGGAGATGGATCTTTACCAGTTTTATATTGTAATAGAAAATAAGACAACTTCATACTGGGAACACTATACCTATACTATCCCTCCAAAACATTGTTCTCCTCTTTTGTTCTTTATCTCTTGAAGGTCTGTCACCTTAACCAGCACTAATCGTGAGCGAGCCGCGACAGTGAGTGTCAGCGGTTTAATTCAGTGAGGAACATTACAATCAGGTCTGATCCTCTCCTTGCTTGATTTCCATATAAACACTTAATTGCCATAATTTGCCGGAAGTATGGTGCAAACCCCATTTAAAATTTTGTTTTTAATTTATTCGTTTATGGGATGTGGGCATCACTGGCAAGGCCAGCATTTATTGCCCATCCCTAATTGCCCTTGAGAAGGTGGTGGTGAGCCACCTTCTTGAACCGCTGCAATCTGTGTGGTGAAGGAACTCCCACAGTGCTGTTAGGGAGGGAGTTTCAGGATTTTGACCCAGCGATGATGAAGGAACAGCGATATATTTCCAAGTCAGGATGGTGTGTGACTTGGAGGGGAACTGGGAGGTGGTGGTGTTCCCATTCGCCTGCTGCCTTTGTCCTTCTAAGTGGTAGAGATCGTGGGTTTGGGAGGTGTTGGTAGATGGTATACACTGCAGCCACAGTGGAGGGAGTGATTGTTTAAGCTAGTGGATGGGGTGCCAATCAAGCCATTCTAATGCAACATACAATAAAAGCTAGTTTTCATTGCCACAACCCGCTAAAATACGAAATACATAAAATCATCAAGTTTACATAAGCCCACAAAGTGAACCTCATTGATCATTTTAGTACTGATCATTTATTTCTTCATCTTTTTTTGAATAAAATGTTTCTTTCATGATGTAGTAGATGATTTGTTTTGATGCCACAATGCAGATCATCATCTCCTAACTCAGCAAAATCTGAGCTTTTCATTCAGTAAAGTTGTGAATGATTGCTTGAGTGAAACATTGCAGGAGTCATTGTAATTCCTGAACCAAATGGCAAACTTTCTTGCCCTAGAACATTGTATTATTCTGAATGGGATCAAAATAACAAATTTCAAGAAAGCATGTCAAAAACATGCAAAGAAGCACAATTTAACCAAACAACATTTTATGAAACTGAGTGAAAGAACTAAGAAGCAATTGCCTAACTGTAGATGTATGAACACCCTGATCGAGCCCCTGCATGATCCAAGAGGACACAAACTGTGGCTGAAGTGAACAAAGTGGGAGGTGGGTACCAATGCTTTTGATGCATTTTTTTAAATAATGACCAAGACTCGGTAGTAGTAAAAGGTATCTGTCCTGCTACAAAAACAACAGAAAGAATAGTTTACTCTCAAATAGGATTATTTATACTTCAACTAGCAAGAAGTCACTTGCAGCTTCAAAATTCATGTACAAAATGTCTTTGGACAGAGATAACCATTGTCCTGCTCAATGCATTTAGTGCTATTGTAACTTTGTTCTCCAGATTGTCTGATAATAGCTGTTCTAAACTGCCCTGCCAGCTAAAGGCATCATTTACTCGTCCACATCGCTGGTACCTAGTATCACAATACAAGCTTGTCCTCCAATGTATTTATTCTGTTTCTACAACAAAATACACTTGTATTTCTAGGTTGCTCATCGTGTACAAAGAAATACCTCCAAGCACTTTAGGGTAACTGGATGTTGGCTTGACTGACATTAACTGGACAAGGTTTTGGCTCATGCAGCTCTTAATGTCAGATAGATAGCTCGAGGGTGGCAACAGCCATGGAGAAGCAGATTGAAAAGTTGGTGGTATACATGCGGAAACCCACTCCATTCTTCTGGATAATGTCGCCGAGGAGTAGAATGTAAAATGAAGAGGAGGGTGCCAAGGATGGAACCCTGTGGTACATCATGAAGAGACTCTAGTATCAGAACCAGGCTGCAGGGTTAAACCTGCAAGCACAGCAGATGCAACACCTGCCCTTTTACCTCCTCCCTTCCACTAACCAGGACCCCAAATACTCCATCCAGGTGAAACAGCGATTTACTTGTACTTCTTTCAGTTTAGTATACTGTATTCGCTGCTCACGATGTGGTGTCCTCTGCATTGGGTAGATCAAATGTAGATTGGGTGACTGCTTTGTTGAACACTTCCGTTCAGTCCGTAAACGTGACCCCGAGCTTCCGGTCGCCTATCACTTTAATTCTCCATCCCACTCCCACTCTCATCTCTACGTCCTCGGCCTCCTACACTGTTCCAATGAAGCTCAACGCAAGCTCGAGGAACGGCACCTCATCTTTCGTTTGGGCACTTTACAGCCTTCTGGACTCAACATCGAATTCAACAATTTCAGAGCATAACCTCTCGCCATCTTTGGCTCCCTTTCTCCCCCCATCTCATGTTTTTTTTCTTTCTTCTCTTTTTTTCTCTTTGTCTATAATGGCAGCTGGTCACTACTAAGCCATTCACACCCTCTTCAGATTAACCTTTTTCTAACCTCTATCATTACCATTTCAATTCTGCCCATCATCCTTTTTGTCTCTCTAATCTCCCCTGCCTTCCACCCTAGCACAGACCTTCCCTTTTGTTCTTTCCTCCACTTCCCCCTTTCAGTGCTTGTTCAGAATATGCTCTTTTCAAACATTCGGCAGTTCTGACGAAGGGTCGCCGACCCAAAATGTTAACTCTGTTTTTCTCTCCACAGATGCATCATGACCCGCTAAGATTTCCAGCATTCTGTTTTTATTGCAGGGTTAAACCGCCACTCGTAGTAATTTATTTCATAGAATCATACAGCACAGAAGGAGGCCATTTGACCCATTGTGTCCGTGTCGGCTCTTTGATAGAGCTATCCAATTAGTCCCACTGCCTGCACTTTCCCCACAGCCCTGCAATATTTCCTTGTTCATGTATACATCCAATTCCCTTTTGAAAGTTACTACTGAATCTGCTTCCATCATCCTTCCAGGCAGCGCATTCCAGATCACAACTTGCTGCATAAAAATATTTCACCTCATTTCCCCCTGGATTTTTTGCCAATTATCTTAAATCTGGTTATTTTGAGAAATTAACATTTGATGTTAAAAATTCACCAGCGCCCCCGACCTGTGAGGGAACACCATCACAGCAGGCTGGGGATAAAAGGAGGAGCCAACCACTGCAGAGAGCAGTGCGAGCTGGTCCAGGAGTGCGACCGCTTCGAGGAGGGCGACTGGACCTACGTCATCGAAGTCCAGGCAGCCTATTGGGTCGGGATCCTAGTGGAGGAGGAGCAACGAGGCCCGATTGAGACCAGTGGGGAGCGGAGATCGGGACCAGCAATCGGAGGCGGTAAGCAGTGGAGGAACGATGGGGTCGCGGCCCAGGAGCGGCGCAGCGTATAACAACAGTGGGGTCGGGGCACAGCAGCGGCGCAATGAGTCACCTGGACCTGATGGCTTACATCCTAGGGTCTTAAGAGAAGTGGCGCAGAGATAGTGGATACATTGGTTGTAATTTACCAAAATTCCCTGGATTCTGGGGCGGTCCCAGATTAGAAAACCACAAATGTAACACCACTATTTAAAAAAGGAGGCACACAAAATGCAGGAAACTATAGACCAGTTAGCCTAACATCTGTTGTTGGGAAAATGCTGGTGTCCATTATTAAGGAAGCAGTAGCAGGACATTTGGTAAAGCATGATTCAATTAAGCAGAGTCAGCATGGTATTATGAAAGGGAAAACATGTTTGGCAAATTTGCTGGGGTTCTTTGAGGATGTTATGAGTAGGGTGGATCATCATCATCATCATCATAAGAACATAAGAAATAGGAGCAGGAGTAGGCCATAAGGCCCCTCGAGCCTGCCCCGCCGTTCAATAAGATCATGGCTGATCTGATCATGGACTCAGCTCCACTTCCCTGCCTGCTCCCCATAACCCCTTATCATTTAAGAAACTGTCTATTTCTGTCGTAAATGTATTTAATGTCCCAGCTTCCACAGCTCTCTGAGGCATCGAATTCCAGAGATTCACAACCCTCTGAGAGAAGAAATTTCTCCTCATCTCAGTTCTAAATGGGCGGCCCCTTATTCTAAGATCATGCCCTCTAGTTATAGTCTCCCCCACCAGTGGAAACATCCTCTCTGCATCGTCCTTGTCAAGCCCCCTCATAATCTTATACTTTTCGATAAGATCATCTCTCATTCTTCTGAATTCCAATGAGTAGAGGCCCAACCTACTCAACCTTTCCTCATAAGTCAACCCACTCATCCCCAGGATCAACCTAGTGAACCTTCTCTGAACTGCCTCCAAAGCAAGTATATCCTTTTGTAAATATGAAAACCAAAACTGCACGCAGTATTCCAGGTGTGGCCTCACCAATACCCTGTATGGCTGTAACAAGACTTCCCTGCTTTTATACTCCATCCCCTTTGCAATAACGGCCAAGATTCCATTGGCCTTCCTGATCACTTGCTGTACCTGCATACTATCCTTTTGTGTTTCATGCACAAGTACCCACAGGTCCCGCTGTACTGCAGCACTTTACAATCTTTCTCCATTTACATAATAACTTGCTCTTTGATTTGTTCTGCCATAGTGCATGACCTCACACTTTCCAACATTATACTCCATCTGCCAAATTCTTGCCCACTCACTTAGCCTGTCTATGTTCTCCTGCAGCCTCTTTATGTCCTCCTCACATATTACCCCTCCTCCCATCTTTGTATCGTCAGCAAACTTGGCTACGTTACAATCTATATTAACGACTTGGAAGAAGGGACTGAGTGTAAGTAGTTGGGGTCCCAGCACTGATCTCTGCGGCACCCCACTAGTTACTGATTGCCAACCAGAGAATGAACCATTTATCCCCACTCTCTGTTTTCTGTTTGTCAGCCAATCTTCTATCCATGCTAATATATTACCCCCAACTCCGTGAACTTTTATCTTGTGCAGTAACCTTATGTGTGGCACCTTGTCAAATGCCTTCTGGAAGTCCAAATACACTACATCCACTGGTTCCCCTTTATCCACCCTGTTCATTACATCCTCAAAGAATTCCAGCAAATTTGTCAAACATAACTTCCCTTTCATAAATCCATGCTGACTCTGCCTGACCAAATTTTGCTTTTCCAAATGTCCTGTTTACTGCTTCTTTAATAATGGACTCCAACATTTTCCCAACAACAGATGTTAGGCTAACTGGTCTATAATTTCCTGCTTTTTGTCTGCCTCCTTTTTTGAATAGGGGCATTACATTTGCCGTTTTCCAACCTGCATAATAGGCAGTCCCTCGAAACGAGGATGACTTGCTTCCACGCCAAAAAGGGATGAGTTCACAGGTGTTTCAATGAAGGACCTAATATTCCAGATCCCGAACTACATCTTGGAGGGTGGAAGATGCCTGTGCTTGGATTTTTTTTAACATGTGGTGGCTGTTGCACACCAGCCATCACATGGGCTTGACAGAGCTCGGTCTTGGTCCAGTGGCAAGGATTACCCAAGACGACTGGAGGCCAGCTCTGCTGCACGGACCTAGTGCGCACACATAGCAGTGTAGGCTGGCTCGTGCTGCCCCAGTGCCCTTGCCTCTTCTGGGCTCAGACTCACGCCTCTCCTGGGCCACAGTCACTTCCTTCTACAAACTCTTGTCGCTCCTTCGCCCCTCCTGCTGTGCCTGCCTGCACAGCAATCAGCGACCTGACTTCGCAGCCGTCGCCCTCCTGCAGTGGTATGCCGCCGCACGCTGCTCCCTCTGATGGCCCCGGCCTGCTGATGGTCTTGCAGACCGTAACCACGCCGATTTCCGGGCCAGTCCGCCGCACGCTGCTCTCTCTAATGCAGTTTTTCAATCACAGTAAGTCCTCTTCAATTCACTAATGTGGCCTTTCGATGGTGGTGCATTTACCCAGCATTCGTCACGGATAAGGGGGAACCAGTGGATATGGTGCATTTGGATTTCCAGAAGGCATTCGATAAGGTGCAATATAAAAGGTTACTGCAGAAGATAAAAGCTCATGGGGTTGGGGTAATATATTAGCATGGATAGAGGATTGGCTAACCAACAGAAAAGAGAGTCGGGATAAATGGGTCAGTTTCCGTCAGCAAACAGTGACTAGTGGGGTGCTGCAGGGATCGGTGCTGGGTCCTCAACTATTTACAATCTATATTAATGACTTGGATGAAGGGACCGAGTGTAATGTAGCCAAGTTTGCTGATGATACACAGATGGGTGGGAAAGCAAATTGTGAGGAGCACACAAAAAATCTGCAAAGGGATATAGACAGGCTAAGTGAGTGGACAAAAATTTGGCAGATGGAGTATAATGTGGGAAAATGTGAGGTTATCCAATTTGGCAGAAATAATAGAAAAGCAAATTACAATTTAAATGGAGAAACATTGCAAAGTGCTGCAGTTCAGAGAGACCTGGGGTTCCTGCTGCATGAAACACAAAAAAAGTGAGTATGCAGGTACAGCAAGTAATAAGGAAGGCAAATGGAATGTTGGTCTTTATTGCAAGGGGGATAGAGTATAAAAGCAGAGAAGTCCTGCTACAACTGTACAGGTATTGGTGAGGCCACACCTGGAGTACTGCATACAGCTTTGGTCTCCGTATTTAAGGAAGTTTATACTTGCATTGGGGTTTGTTCAGAGAAGGTTCATTAAGTTGATTCCGGAGATGAGGGGGTTGACTTAAGAGGATAGGTTGAGTAGGTTGGGCCTATACACATTGGAATTCAGAAGAATGAGAGGTGATCTTATTGGAACTTGTAAGATAATGAGGGAGCTCGACAAGGTGGATGCAGAGAGGATATTTCCGCTCATAGGGGAAACTAAAACTAGGGGACATAAGGGGCCGCCCCTTTAAAACTGAGATGAGGAGAAATTTCTTCTCTCAGAGGGTTGTAAATCTGTGGAATTCGCTGCCTCAGAGAGCTGTGGAAGCTGGGACATTAAATAAATTTAAGACAGAAATAGACAGTTTCTTAAACGATAAGGAGATAAGGGGCTATGGGCAGCGGGTGGGGAAGTGGAGCTGAGTCCATGATCAGATCAGCCATGACCTTATTGAATTGCAGAGCAGGCTCGAGGGGGCGTATGGCCTACTCCTGCTCCTATTTCTTATAACAACAGGGCGTTCGGAGCCAAGGGATGGCACAGCAAAGCTGGTCTCCAGTTGCTTTGGTTAACTCTTGCCACTGGACCAGGATCTAGCTCTGTCAAGCCCGTGTGGTGGCTGGTATGCAACGGCCACTCCACATTAAAAGAATTCACGCATAGGCATCTTCAAGATGTAGCTGGGGACTAGAATGTCAGGTTCCTCATTGAACTCATCTTTTTTTGGTGTGGAAGTGGGTCATCCTCGACATGAGGGACTGCCTAATATGTATCAATATTGTATGCATGTGTGTGACACAATAAAATGCATCTCCAAACTTGCTTCATACACGGCACATTGCTCCCACAGATCTCATCAATTTAGTCTGTACTCCTACAATGTGTCAGGAATGCAGAAAGAGCATGAGTCAGCTTCAAATAAAATTCATCTAAACTAAATCACGATAGTTATAGGGCAGTTTCACTGCTGCCGAGTGGAATGAAACGGATTCTCTCTCATCCTGCAGAGGGAACTGAAAATAATGTAAACAGCAAGCAACAAACAAAACACAGAGAAAGGGAAAAGGGAATCGAGGTAGTTCAAAGTATTGTGGAGGAATAAATACGTTATTAATTCCATTCACATCCACACTAAAGATTGCCTTAAAAAAGCCACCCTAGTTGCTTTTATTTGAAAATAGATTTTATTGAACAACTTTATGGCAACAATTATAAAGTCTTCACAGATGGTTGATTTCTGCACATTCTGGCAGGAAGTCCATCCAGTAAGCTCTGCAGGTTGATCATTGCTCATGTTCAACACGAGATTTGATGATACATTGTTGAAATTCACTCTTTTTTTATAGTTAATGCTGTGTCAGCATCATTGCTTGTACTTACATGCACACTATAGTTGTCTCTACTCATTAAGTGTATTGGTGCTGACAGAGCCCATAGACTTTAGCAGTGATCCGGCTCTTCCGCCCCCCGCCCCACAACACGGTTAGGAAAAGCTAAAGGCACAGTTTACTTACAACAATCACTACCATCTACAGCCTACCTCAAAAATCATCACACTTCGTGACATTACAATTTGGAACCACACTCTAACAGGCACATCAATCATTATACACTGCAGAAACACATGCACCTGAGCAGCACAGTGGCTTTAATTCTGATGGGAACCGAGTATCCAATATATGCAACCAGTTTGATCCAGGTATGTCAAGTCACAGGAGTCAAAATCAGAAAGGGGAAAGACTTGGATTTATATAGCGCCTTTCACAACAACCAGACGTCTCAAAGCGCTTTACACCCAATGAAGTATTTTGTAATGTGGGAAACGCAGCAGCCAATTTGTGCACAGCAAGCTCCCACAAACAGCAATGTGATAATGACCAGATAATCTGTTTTTGTTATGTTGATTGAAGGATTAATAATGGCCAGGACACCGGGGATAACTCCCCTGCTCTTCTTCGAAATAATGCCATGGGATCTTTTACAGCCACGTGAGAGAGCAGATGGGCCTCGGTTTAACGTCTCATCCAAAAGACGGCACCTCCGACAGTGCAGTGCTCCCTCAGCATTATACTTGAGTGTCAGCCTAGATTTTTTGTGCTCAAGTTTCTGGACTTGAACCCACAACTTTCTGACGCAGAGACGAGGGTGTTACCCACTGAGCCACAGCTGACACTGCAGCCTAATAGGCTAATAAGTAGGTTTAACCGGGCAAGCAGTCGATGAATCTGTCCGAAGTCCACACTGGTTTGCATTACCTGTATACCTGTATCCGTTCCGGAAATATACACCAGGTCTCCTGTGGAAATGCTCACGTTATCTAGGACAACACATTGCTTTATTAAGATTAGAAAATGATGCATTATTCTGCTGATGAGGTGAAGCTGCGCTTCTTGCAAAGAGGAATGTCTAACTGTTAAATAAACAGAACCTTTGGTCATTGAGAATTCAACAGTTGTTTGGATTGGTGAACTGTGAGGCTGCAACTCAGTGACAGAGCATCGCAAGGCTGCAGCATCTGCACGTGTTGAAATAATATTTGAAATAGATTACTAGCTGATGTCCTGTGACATTCCCCGTGGTAAGAAGAATGATTTAAGGACAGGAATTTTTATGTCATGTAATTAACAATGCATTATTTTGCTACAGCTGAGCTGTGCTATTTTAAGGCAACAAAGTCTGTTATTAAGTAAACCCAACCTTGTTATTCAGAGTTTAATCTGGGGGAACCGTGCAAATTGTAAAGTGCTCGTCACTCCCAGCTCCAGTTCAGAAGCAGTCAAAAATTACAAGCTTACTCTTTCTTGTTAAAATATGACATGGCATCGCTATTATAAAAAGGGTATGTCTAGCCCCAATTTCCAGTCATTCACACTTGTACCTTGTATGTCTCATTTCAAGTATCATACTCAAATTTGGAGTAAAGGTTTAAAGGAACAATGGCAATGGTTTATACGTGAATGAAGTAAACTGTCAGTGACGTTACCAGACACAGTTTCAGAAAATAAAAGCAAAATACTGCGGATGCTGGAATCTGAAATAGAAACAAAGAATGCTGGAAATTTCAGTGGGTCAGGCAGTATCTGTGGAGAGAGAAACAGAGCTAACGTTTCAAGTCGATGATGAAGGGTCGTCGACCCGAAACGTTACCTTTGTTTTTCTCTCCACAGATGCTGCCGGACTCACTCAGATTTCCAGCATTCATAGTTTCAGAAAAGCTTGGGTTGTTAAATACAAGCCTGAAGAACAAGTTAATTCTGACCACATTCAGTGTTTACTTAGCAATTAAGGTCTTATGGACTTAAAAGGGACAGCTTCACTTTAGCAGTTGAATAATTCATTCTGCATTATATAGTACAACTTTGTCCTTATAAAACAGTGAACAGCATTTATATAACTCCTTTCACGACCACCAAACGTCTCAAAGCACTTTACAGCCAATGAAGTACTTTTGAAGTGTAGTCACTGTTGTAATGTAGGAAACGCGGCAGCCAACTTGCACACAGCAAGCTCCCACAAACAGCAATGTGATAATGACCAGATAATCTGTTTTTTGTTATGTTGATTGAGGGATAAATATTGGCCAGAATACCAGGGTTAACTCCCCTGCTCTTCTTCGAAATAGTGCCATGGGATCTTCTACATACACATAAGAGGGCAGACGGGCCTTGGTTTAATGTCTCATCCGAAAGACGGCACCTCCGACAGTGCAGCACTCCCTCAGCACTGCATTGGAGTGTCAGCCTAGATTTTTGTGCTCAAGCCCCTGGAGTGGGACTCGAACCCACAACCTTCTGACTTCGAGGCGAGACTGAGCCACAGCTGACACACTAGTGCACAAGCAATGCCACAGGAAATGAGTTAGTATAATAGGAACAATACTGGTGCATTACCTATCTGTTACTTTACATGGGGGCGAAATTCGTACCGCCTCATTTAACAGCCACGAGGTGGGAGTTCCTGCACCAGGCGCGGAAGTCCCGTCCCATGACCTATATTCGGGTTAACGCCCCCGAAAGGAAGTGGAGCGCAAAATATCACACGGCACGTCCTCTCGGGGACGGGAGCGGGACGCAGAGACACGCGAAGTTTGCAGCGTTATGCGGAGGGACGTGTAGTGTGCTGCGTAGACAGGGCCCTCCCCCTCATTAAAGGAGAGGATCAAGCAGCTGACTCTGTGGGCAGGAAATGGGGCCATCGCTGGACTAGGGAGCAGGGTGCCGATCTGGATCGACAAATAACACGGCTGCGACCAGTAAGACGGCCATTATTTTTTCCTGCCGCACCTCCCCTTTAAATGTTGCCCCGTGAACGGCCTACAGCCCGGTAATGCCCCACAAACCTGTGACAGGCATCGCCCACGGCAGCTTCACGGGCGTTACCGAATTTTCTCCACGGGGCGAAAACGGGTCGCTGCGCATGGTGATGACGTCATTATCGCCGGTGTAGGGTGCTACCAGTTACTGCCGCCGCTAAAGTCCTGTGCACGGGAGGCACTAACGGGAGGCATAAATAACCTAAATTTTTCCTCCCATTTGTCTTACTGGAAATCTCTGTGCCACACTATATATTTTTTTTAAGTGTAAATAACGAAAGACAGTCGTTTGGAATATACAAAGTCCACCAGCAGCTCAAAATATCTTATTTTGCACAGGAGCCAGATGCCTGCATACCTCTGACTGATCTTAGCAATCACACTTTAAAAGAAGTAGGTTTCTGATCTGCAGCTTGAACTCACAGAGTGCACCTGAGCACTGGTCTAAAGGGACACATCCGACTTGCAGCTAAACATCACAACTACATTGCAAACCCACGACTACCCGTGAGTAACTTAGTCCGACATGAGCTAGTATTAATAAATGAAAGCCAGCAATGGATACACGGTTTTAGGAACAATTCATGATAATATATACATGTGACAGTATGGACAGAATGTATAACCAACCGGGAAATGTAATCAGAATGTTAAATAAGGTTTGATTTGTATCATTCCTCAGTGACATGTCTGAAGGTCCAAAAATAAAAACGGTACTAGAAGTCCAGATTTGGACCCACGACAAACACTGGTCTGTTCCAATATGTTGGGTCGACAGAGAAAAATGTTAAATTATGCTAATAAAATCCCACTACAGTTAAATATATTTCCCATTAATGCTCAGGTTGCCTGAACTTGTCTGAAGAAAGTGCAGCTGGTAGTGCTCATTGTAACATATGGAAATGCAATTTATTGTGTCTCGATCTGGAGAAGCAGCACCTTCAGACTACATTCTGAATGTTAACTATTGCACATTTTATGAACCTTCAGTGTGACGGAGCTCCAAAACTAAAATCCACTGTATAAAACCTCGTTCCCACTAAACTGCTGATCCCCCAACTTCCCTTCACGGCCCCCATGCTAATTGACATGGACTGGAATTTGATCAAAAACTGTCATCACCGGTTTGCCACCCAAAAAAAACTATGACTCGGCTATTAAGAACGGCGGAAAATTCATGAAATAATTTTCGTCAACTTTAGTCTGAGGCTGCGAGTTGGGCCCAGGGAGGGGTGAAAAACACAAAAAATATTTTTACAAAAAACAGAACAAAAAATAACGCAAAGCATTCACAAGACCCTTTTTCACTAAATTGCTGCAAAAAGAATTTTAAAAAAACCTTTAACTTACCTTTTTGCAGGGTTTCATACCTCCATTCCAAGGGTTGCTCCGACTGGTTTCTCCCCGCCGTTTTTTTCTTCCATCTACAGATCACCACTGTGACCAAATGGGCAGAAGTGGTTTTTCGAGTGTTGCACGCAGGCGGTTCGCTCCACAGCAGTATTTCAAAACTGCCGGCAGAACACTTTCCATGAATTTCCCACCGGATGGATTTCCACTGAAAACTAAGACATATTGCCGAAAAACGCGGCGGAAGGCTGATGAAATTCCAGCCCTAAGTTAGGAGGGCTCAGTAAATTGCGCAAACAGGAGCAGGAAGTTACGAAGGGACATAGTCACTCTGTTTGGTTATGGGCCTTGGAAGGGGTACAACACAGATTCATCAGTATGATACCTGGGCTTAAAGGATTCAATTATGAAGACTGATTGCATAACCTTGGCTTGTATTCCCTCAAATTTAGAAGGTTGAACGGTGATCTGATCGGGGTGTTTAAAATGATGAAAGGATTTGATAGGGTAGATACAGCGAAACTATATCCTCTGGTGGGGAATCCAGAACAACGGGCACAATCTTAAAATTGGAGCTAGGTATTCAGGAGGGAAATCAGGAAGTGCTTTTTCACATAATAGGAAGTGGAAATAATAAACTCTCTCCCCTAAAAGACTGTGGATGCTGGGTCAATTGAAATTTTCAAGACTGAGATCGAAAGATTTTTGTTAGATAACGTCATCAAGGGATATGGCTCAAAGGTGGGATCAATGGAGTCGAGGTACACATCAGCCATAATCTAACTAAATGCTGGAACAGGCTTGAGCAGCTGACTGACCTCCTCCTGTTCTTATGTTGCCTTCCCTTTCATAACTGCCATCTCCATCCCTTAAAAAAGGAGTAGAGAGAGAGAAAAGGCATAAAGAAGGGGTTAAGAGAAATAGAGAGGATGACTAAGAATGTGAAGACAGTTGAGAGAGAAAGAAGTGTGACATAAAATGCAACCAGTTTACCAGGTAGTTTCCATTATAAATGTGGACATATAATGGAAATATAATAAGGAGGGCTGAATTTATGACTTAAAATGGGGACTAAATTAGATCTGCGCACCTTGGTCTAATCACGCTTTCTGTCTTAACTTCCTTTCTGCAACACCGCGGGAGATCAACTTGCACATTTTAAAATTAAACATTTCTATTTTTGTAAATTGTTTTGACAAATGTATTTCAGGGGTCAATAAGTTTTTATTTTAAAAATTAGATTGCATGTACTTTGGTATTTTGTTTTAAACTTGCAAATACAAAGAAATAACTTCCCCATCGAATGACTAAGGACGTATTAAAACAAAGTATCACTCATGAGCATTCAGCAAAATCTACAAGAATCATCAACTCGGAAATCTTTTTGGTTTCTGCAGTAAGCTCAGAAGTGCTGGAAGATATGTAACATAATACATACATCAAATAATTCATGAAAATTATTTGATATACAGAGGCATTTTCTGTGCTTGAATTATCTGTAGCAAATATTTTCCACTGAAGGCCTATTGTATTCCATTGCATTTGCCTAAACCTCAATTCCATGCACATTCTCACACCCAGCACTATTAGATGGTACATAGAGCCTCCAGACAGGTTTATGGTTGAATGTGTAACTGACCATTCACAGCATATACCAGGGCTTCCCGTTTTGCAAGTCCTAGCCATTTCTCTGCTCAGGTCTGTCAGTGGAAAATTACAGAAAAAAAACTCGCAGTGAAACAATCTTCAGGACAATGAAAGACACCAAAACTGTTTGAAAAAAAAACTTGCATTTAACGTAGTAAAACATCCCAAGGCGCTTATCAAACAAAATTTTACACTGAGCCACATAAAAGGTTATTACACAAGATAAGGGATCATGGGATTGGAGGTAATATATTAGCATGGATAGAGGATTGGTTAACGGACAGAAAACAGAGAGGAGGGATAAACGGGTCTTTTTCAGGTTGGCAGGCTGTAACTTGTGGAGTGCCGCAAGGATCAGTGCTGGGGCCTCAGCTATTTACAATCTATATTAATGACCTAGATGAAGGGACGGAGTGTAATGTATCGATGATACAAAGCTAGGTGGGACAGTAAACTGTGAGGAGAAATTTGCTGATGATACAAAGATGGGAGGAAAAGCAATTTGTGAGGAGGAGATACAAAATCTGCAAAAGGACATAGACAGGCTAAGTGAGTGTGCAACATTTGGCAGATGGAGTATAATGTTGGAAAGTGTGAGGACATGCACTTTGGCAGAAAAAAAATCAAAGAGCAAGTTATTATTTAAATGGAGAAAGATTGCAAAGTGCCGCAGTACAGAGGGACCTGTGGGTACTTGTGCATGAAACACAAAAGGATAGTATGCAGGTACACAGCAAGTGATCAGGAAGGCCAATGGTATCTTGGCTGTTATTGCAAAGGGGATGGAGTATAAACGCAGGGAAGTCTTGCTGCAGCCATACAGGGTATTGGTGAGGCCACACCTGGAATACTGCGTGCAGTTTTGGTTTCCATATTTACGAAAGGATATACTTGCTTTGGAGGCAGTTCAGAGAAGGTTCACTAGGTTGATTTCGGGATAGGGGGTTGACTTATGAGGAAAGATTGAGTGGGTTGGGCCTCTACTCATTGGAATTCAGAAGAATGAGAGGTGATCTTATAGAAACGTATAAGATTATGAGGGGGCTTGACAAGGTGGATGCAGAGAGGATGTTTCCACTGATGGGGGAGACTAGAACTAGAAGGCATGATCTTAAAATAAGGGGACCACCCATTTAAAACAGAGATAAGGAGAAATTTCTTCTCTGAGGGCTATAAATCTGTGGAATTCGCTGCCTCAGAGAGCTGTGGAAGCTGGGACATTGAATAAATTTAAGACAGAAATAGACAGTTTCTTAAACGATAAGGGCATAAGGGGTTATGGGGAGCGGGCAGGGAAGTGGAGCTGAGTCCATGATCGGATCAGCCATGATCGTGTTGAATGGAGGAGCAGGCTCGAGGGACCGTATGGCCTACTCCTGCTCCTATTTCTTATGTTCTTATCAACACGATGTGACTGCAAAGGGATAGAGATGGACTAAGTGAGTGGACAGTAACATAGAAAATAGGTGCAGGAGTAGGCCATTCGGCCCTTCGAGCCTCCACCAGCATTCAATAAGATCATGGCTGATCATTCACCTCAATACCCCTTTCCTGCTTTCTCTCCATACCCCTCGATCCCTTTAGCTGTAAGGGCCATATCTAACTCCCTTCTGAATATATCCAATGATAAGGTGGCAGATGGAATATAATGTGGGGAAATGTGAGGTTATTCACTTTGGTAGGAAGAATAGAAAAACAGAATATTTTTTAAATGGGGAGAAACTTTTAAATGTTGGCGTTCAGAGAGATTTGGGTGTCCTTGTGCAAGAAACACAGAAAGCTAGCATGCAGGTACAGCAAGCAATAAGAAAGGCAAATGGCATGTTGTCCTTTATTGGAAAGGGGTTGAAATATAAGAGTAAGGAAGTCTTGCTACAATTTACAGGGCCTTGGTGAGACCACACCTGGAGTACTGTGCAGAGTTTGGGTCTCCTTATCTAAGGAAGGATATACTTGTCTTGGAGGCGGTACAACGGAGGTTCACTAGATTGATTCCTGGGATGAGAGGGCTGTCTTATGATGAGAAATTGTGTAGAATGGGCCTATACTCTCTGGAGTTTAGAAGAATGAGAGGTGATCTTATAGAAACATACACGATTCTGAAGGGGATTGACAGGGTAGATGCTGAGAGGTTGTTCCCCCTGGCTGGAGTGTCTAGAACTAGGGGGCACAGTCTCAGGATAAGGGTCGGCCATTTAAGACATAGATGAGGAGGAATTTCTTCACTCAGAGGGTTGTGAATCTTTGGAATTCTCTGCCTCAGAGAGCTGTGGATGCTGAGTCTCTGAATATATTCAAGGTGGAGATGGACAGATTTTTGGAGTCTAGGAATTCAAGGGATAAGGAAATCGGGCGGGAAAGTGGAGTTGGTCGATGTTCAGCCTAGATCTTATTGAATGGCGGAGCAGGCTCGAGGGGCTGCATAGCCTACTTCTGCTCCTATTTCTTATGTTCTTATATAAGGAGATATTACAGCAGGTGACTAAAAGCTTGATCAAAGAGGTAGGTTTTAAGAAGCGTATTAAAGGAGGAAAGAGAGGTAGAGAGACGGAGAGGTTTAGTGATGAAATTCCAGAGCTTAGGGCCTTGGCAGCTAAAGGCTGCCAATGGTGGAGAGATTAAAATCAGGAATTAAAGATCAAAAGCAAAGCACAAAGTCCTTAAATTTTTCTGAAGCAAAAACAATGCAAGCTATTGTATCCAAGCGGCTGTTTACACAGATTATGCAATACAAGTGAAATTTTAAACAATGAAAAATGTCTGAGTGGAATTCTGTCATTTTCTAAATGTTTTATTTATATTTATACTCAACAATCAAACAGCAAGTTTGGAGGCAGGCTCAATTATTGCTTTCAAAAGGGAGTTGGATACATATTTCAAGGAAAAACATTTGCAGGGCTACGGGGAAAGGGCAGGGGAGTGGGACTGGCTGAGAGTTGGCATGGGCTCGGCAGGCCGAATGGCCTATTTCCATGCTGTAACCATTCTATGGGATCAAGGTTTAGACTGAGTTGCTCCTATTTTTTTGGAGCAACTAGTTTAGAATGGAGCATCTTAGAAATTGCAATTCTTGGCATTTAGTTTGCTCCAGTTCGAGTGAGCTAGAACAGTTTCATTTTAGAACAGATTTTCTTTTCCAAAAGTCCAACCAGTTACACCTGTTTTGCAAGTTTAGGCAGCGAATACTTACTCCAAACTAACTTAGAATAGAGTAAGTAGATTTTTGTACGCTCAGAAAAACCTTGCCTACACTTATAAATCAGGCGTAGGGAACGAGAAATAGGGGGGGGGGGGTGAGGGAAGTTTACGAACATTAAACACTTCACTTTTACAAATAAAGAGCCATCATCAATAATAAATGATAAATAAATCAATAAATCAACCAATAAATCAATCAAAAAAAATGTAAAAATTAAAAATAAAAAAAATAATTAAAGAATCAATAAATAAAAAATTAAGTTTCTACTCACTGACTGCAGTACCGGGAGCTCTCCAACAGCATGCTGGAACGGCACCCCCCCAGTGTCTCTCTCTCTGTCAGTGTCTCTCTCTCTCTCTGTCTGTCTGTCAGTGTCTCTCTGTCTGTCAGTGTCTCTCTCTCTCTTTGTCAGTGTCTCTCTCTCTCTCTCTGTCTGTCAGTGTCTCTCTCGCTCTCTGTCAGTGTCTCTCTCTCTTTGTCAGTGTCTCTCTCGCGCTCTGTCTGTCAGTGTCTCTCTCTCTCTCTCTCTGTCTGTCAGTGTCTCTCTCGCTCTCTGTCAGTGTCTCTCTCTCTTTGTCAGTGTCTCTCTCGCGCTCTGTCTGTCAGTGTCTCTCTCTCTCTCTCTCTGTCTGTCAGTGTCTCTCTCTCTCTCTCTCTGTCTGTCAGTGTCTCCCTGTATTTCTGACAGCGAGGGGTGGGGGGGAGGAAGGGGGAGGGGGTAGGAAGGGGGGAGAGGAGGGAGGGAGGAGAGGGAGGGAGGAGGCGGGGGGAGGAGAGGGAGGGAGGAGAGGGAGGGAGGAGGCGGGGGGAGGAGAGGGGGGAAGGAGAGGGGGGGAGGAGGGGGTGGGGGGGAAGGAGAGGGAGGGAGGGGGGGGAAGCTGAATGGGCCCGGCCGACGAGAGGAAGCCGGGCTGAAGACTTCGGGCAGGGCCCACCCCCAGCAAGATGCTGGGTGGGCGGGCACTGCCAAGGACGTGGAGGGAGGGGGAGAATGGCTGAACATGAGGGGGGGGTGGGGGGACGGACTGGACCAGACCTGAAGGGGGTGGGGGGGGGAGGGAGCCGAAGTGGGAGCTGAAGCTCGAGAAGAGGGAGACCCGAGTCCGATCTTTGCCGCCCCAGTGAGCCCATTTGGCCAGGGCTAGGGGTGGTGTGCTTCAGGCCCCTCCCACACAGCCTCGGAGCGTCGGGGGCGAGGAGCTACTGCACATGTGCGCACACTCTAGTGCGCATGTGCAGAGGTCCCGGCACTGTTTTCAGCGCTGGGACCCACAGCTTGTGCTGCACTGCACCAAGGGCCTGGAATGTTCCAGCAGCGGGGAGAATACCGAGGTAAGTTTTAGGCGCGGTTTTGAGCGCGGAAATCAGGTGGGGCTCGCGGGGCTGTGCCATTCTATGCACGGGCGAAACTTGACCCCTATGATTCTATTCTGTAAATCCTGGCCTCCTGCTATGCTGCATGATGAAATACACTCTGCTGCAGAGATACATGGTAAACAAGAAAAGTTTCAATTCATCCGTTATATACTTCTTGGCCACACTAAAGTCAACATCTTGAACAGGTGGACAGTACAGGTAATGTGCTGCTCCCCCATAATACACCAGAGATTTACATATTTATGTATGCAACGCGATAAGTGAAGGTAGAAATGTATTAACCTGCAGTTGGTAAGGAAAATACTAAGGGGGTGAAATTCATTATCGCCCAGTTTGAGGGTGGTAACTTTTAAAAGCTGGGAAACTTAGCACCAGGTGCTAATGTTTCCTCACTCTCAAAACATTGGCTAAATGAAGCACTCCATTTCCTACTTGGAGCATTAAAGGATGCAGGGGGGATGGAGACTGGGCCGAGCAGCTGCGTACAAAGGCCCCTTTGCTCCCCTAAAGGGAAGGGCCATTGCTGCTGGCTCTGCAATTTAAAAGTCATCTACCTGGACGACGAAAGCCGCAGCAATCCCGTGCGATCAGCCCGGCCATGCAGCATGCAGCAATGCAGCAATGCAGCATGCCAGGCTGATCGATTGTGGGCAGGGACCTGCGAAGAAAACGGCAACAAAGGGCGTTTTTTAAAATTATTTTTAAACTGACCTCGGCCATCTTGCCGTTAGTCATTGCCCCAGTAGCGGCTGTCCGCTCGATCCACGCCCCCTGCAGCTTCCGCTGTTTTCGCCCGAAGCTGCTGCAGGTCTGGGGCACTAACGGGAGGATGGAGATCAGGGGGTGCAACGCTGTAGCATTGCTGCTAAACTCCCACCCAATATTGTGGGAGTCGATGTCAGCGCCTCGCCCGGCCACAAAGACATGTCCACACCTGGGGGCGCTAACAGGGGGGGGGGGGCGCAAATGCACCCAATTTTCCCCCCCAAATATTTATGTTCGAGTACCAATGAAGAAAAACTTCACTGTCTTTAGGAGATCATATACAAACTTCTTTCCAAATTCTTTTGGTGAGAATATACACATGCCACATACTCATCACTCCCTTGGCAAAAGCAGAACACCCGATTCACTGTGAGCAAATGCCACAGAGGGTCTGCGATTAAATAAACTCCATTTATGTGAACAACTTCACTTATGTGGCATGGTGTTAATATACCCTAACAGAAAACGCCATCTTCTGTAATTTGACTTTTTCTAAAACTGTACTGGATTTGACAATAACGAACTTCATTCGCCCTATTCTAGCTGAGTAGGAACTCTGATCGTTTTCAGTTTCCTGCTTACAACAGCTTACAAGACTGTAAGGCAATTAAGAAGCTGAATAATTTCAAGGCTACTGACGCATACATGCTAAAGGTAATGTGACGCAATTGCTGTAGTTTGAACTAATCTAAATTCATTGCCCTTTGGCACATGTGCTCTTTTCAAGATTCTTAAAACTGTCACTGTTACTTACATGAGTGCCATGTCAATAATCCGGAATGAAGCAAACGTGAGCATATTTTCATCCAACTAGATGTATTTGAGATTTGTGTCAAATGACAGCCGGTTGTACAACTGAATAATAAAATCTAGAAAATCATGTCCGTTGTGCCCCATAGGGGACAGAATTCACACTGTGACTCTGGGAGGAGCTCCTCAGCCACAGGGAGAAGACGGTTGAGGAGGACTCTAGTGACAACTTTCCCATGTACACCCCTGGGGGCTGATAGTAGGGAGATTCCTCTGTAGTTGCCGCAGTCGGACTTGTCCCCTTTTTTAAAGATGGTCACGATCACTGCATCTCTGAGATCTCCTGGTATGCTCTCCTCCCTCCAGATGAGAGAGATGAGGTCATGTATTTGTGCCAACAGTGCCTCTCCGCCATACATTAGTGCCTCAGCAGGGATTCCATCCACTCCCATAGCCTTGCTGTTCTTAAGCTGTCTTACGGCTTTTTCTACCTTGTGCAGTGTTGGGGTTTTACTGAGGTGATGACGGCTAGCATGTACAGTAGACACCTCAAGTCGCTGCAGAAATACCACCAACGACGTCTCCGCAAGATCCTACAAATCCCCAGGGAGGACAGACGCACCAACATCAGTGTCCTTGTCCAGGCCAACATCACCAGCATTGAAGCACTGACCACACTTGGTCATCTCCGCTGGGCAGGCCACATTCTCCGTATGCCAGACACGAGACTCCCAAAGCAAGTGCTCTACTCAGAACGCCTTC
This sequence comes from Pristiophorus japonicus, assembly GCF_044704955.1. Taxonomy (NCBI): domain Eukaryota; kingdom Metazoa; phylum Chordata; class Chondrichthyes; family Pristiophoridae; genus Pristiophorus; species Pristiophorus japonicus. The sequence continues at coordinate 272,258,102 of NC_091977.1, read as the reverse complement.
ACGGCAAACGAGCCAAAGGTGGGCAAAGGAAACGTTACAAGGACACCCTCGAAGCCTCCCTGATAAAGTGCAACATCCCCACTGACACCTGGCCAAAGACCGCCCTGGAGGAAGTGCATCCGGGAGGGTGCTGAGCATCTCGAGTCTCATCGCCGAGAGCATGCAGAAATCAAGTGCAGGCAGCGGAAAGAGCGTGCGCCAAACCAGTCCCACCCTCCATTACCCTCAACAACTATCTGTCCCACCTGTGACAGGGACTGTAGCTCTTGTATTGGACTGTTCAGCCACCTAAGAACTCATGTTAAGAGTGGAAGCAAGTCTTCCTCGATTCTGAGGGACTGCCTATGATGATGAGAGTCTAGAATCAGAAGTATAGACAGACTATGCTGAAAATACTATGCTGACAATATCTCTTCACTGGCAAAGGGTCTGCTTGCTAAAGTGGTTTCCTAAAGAAAGCCTGTCATACAGCGACAATACAATTTCTGTAATAAAATTGTATAGAATCAAACTTTCAATGAGTCCAATTTGCTAGTTTCACTCGCACCGTTTAAACCATCCTCAAATTGGCAGATTGTCATCTCTGATCTGGGCCAGAAGGCTTCTCCTTTGCTTTTCCATGAGATTCAATTCTCATAACCTTTGTTTTTCATTTGTACAATAACTTAACCATGTCCCTATTACTTTGATGGTCGATGTTGTTCCTTCCCTGCTTTAAGAAGAACATTTGTGAATTAGACACTTCTAGACTTACTGTTGCACTGGATGGAGAAGCACAATTGCTGAATTTCAGGTTTACAGTTAGCGTATGCAATGCCTCCTTTGCTGCCCAGGTCAAGCACCACTTGATGCTGAGGTGCTCAACAAGCAGGTGGACTGAAGGTCGAGGTAGGGTATTAGAGGGGCGAGAAATATCAAGGGCATAGGCAAATACAGGAGGGCCATCTTGTGAACATGTGGCACGCAAGTGGGATGGCTCCCCTGCCGACTTGTATAATAAACTGCATTTACTTTAAGGTTATTAGACTCTGAGTGGTGGTTTGAAGTTAATCCTTACAACTTGGCACTGCGAGCAGGGTCTGCTGGACAGGCAAATTCGACTTAAAAGCTGAACCAACCTAAAACCGAGCGAGTAGAGAATTACCATGGAAAATTCTCCTCCCGAAAAAGCCCGACCAGAGATCCAACGAATCTGAAGCGGAGTCCGTGTAGCCGGTAAATCCAGTTGTGCGGCGCGTCAGGGCACTGTAAGTAAATACGTGTGTCGGGAGAATAGGTACTTATAGAGATATCGGGGAATCCCCGGTAAGGGCGTACTAGCAATCCAGCCAGAAATGAGGCTCCACATAAGTAAAGGCGGAAAAGTTCCGCATAAGTAAAGGCGGAAAAACGGGAACTGGGGAAAATTCCCCGGTGTGAGAAAGAGCAAAGGAAACTGCCAAGGCCCTTGGAGGGGTGAGGTACAAACTACCAGAAGTTTTTGAGAGATAAATATGCAAAGGTTAAGAGGAAAATGGTTAAGGAAGGATATGATGAAGAAAAAAAGATACCCTGGAAACTCAACTGGTGGGTGCAAAGAAAGAGAAACAAAGGGAAGGAGGCGGTTATCATCATACGCAGTCCCTCGAAACGAGGCTGACTTGCTTCCACGCCCCCCAAAAAAAGGATGAGTTCACAGGTGTTTCAATGAAGAACCCAAACTACGTCCTGAAGGGTGGAAGATGCCTGTGCGTGGATTTTTTAACGTATGGTGGCCGTTGCACACCAGCCACCACATGGGCTTGACAGGGCTAGGTCTTGGTCCAGTGGCAAGGATTACCCAAGACAATTGGAGACCTGCTCTACTGCACAGACCTAGTACGCACACACATATCACAGTGTGGGCTGGCCCGTGCTGCCCCTGTGTCCCTGAACTCATGCCTCCCCTTGCCCCGATCACAGACCTCCACCTTCTCTCGCCACTCCTGCTGCATCTGCCCACGCTCCAATTACTGACTTGGACCTTGCTGATATCACTCTTTGCTGCCGTCGCCCTGCTGCACCAACTCGTGCTGGACCTTGTAGTGGCATGCCTCCACGCTGCTCCCTGGGCCACACGCTGCTCCTTTTATGGCCCCGACCTGACGCTGACGGTTTCTCGCAGGTCGGGGCCTCCACGCTGCTCCCTGGGCCACACGCCACTCCTTATGCAGGTACAGCAAGTAATCAGGAAGGTAAATGGAATGCTGGCCTTTATTGCAAGGGGGTGGAGTATAAAAGTAGTGAAGTCCTGCTACAACTGTATAGCATATTGGTAAGACCACACCTGGAGTACTGCGCAGTTTTGGTCTGGACTTGTCTCCATTCCCGTGCCGAGGGGATTGCTACACCAGACAGGAGGGGCAACATTTGGGGACACGGATTCCCCACCAATTCTGGTGGATAATGGAGGGGCCACTGTGTGTAATGTGCAAGTCAGTAAGAATTGTCAGCAAGCTCTTTCTAATTGGAGATTTTATTCAGTGGAAACTTTCACACACTATTGTAGATTTTGCACCAAAGATCAATTTAGGATTAACGTAAACGTTCATAATTTTTTTGCAAACTAAATTTCTGTTGAGAGTCACTGAATTAAGGGGAAAGGTAACACATAGCGTTTCTTAAATGGACATTGCAGCCTCGAGAACACAATCAGCAATATATCCAGAATATTAAAGTCCAGCCCAGTTATAGGGTTATTAACACCAGCAGAAACAAACCCCAACTGTCAAAATGAACATGGTTCAGTCAGGATGTGATTAACAGCAGCAATAACAGCAGATTCTAACCCCTGCAGGCGGATATAGTGTGTATAGAGATTTCACAAAGAGGGAGAAGTGGAAAGATAATAGGTGTAGAGAGAAACAGAAAAATAAGAAAACAGCCAAAGCAGGATTAATGGTAATAAGTCAGTGCCTACAATTACAGAAGTTAAGAGTAGAAGTGAGTAGTTAAGTTGCTGAAAAAAAACGAATTAAAAAAAAAGAGAAAATAAGCTTTGTTGAATGAAAAGTTGGTGTGAATGTCTGTCTTTAAAAAAAAGTGTCTGTTATGTTTGTTTAAACTCCACCCACTCTGTGCAGAAGGTAGCTGGTTAACCCTTTTATCATGAATGTGAGATGTTTTATGAAAGTATGAATAAATTGAGTGTTAAAATATTCAGTGTGCACCGAGAATTGAATTACATTTTAAGTTAGAAACGCAGGTGCGGATTTATTTTGATTATGATTTATGGAGCGATGAAATGCACAAAGGCTGGATTTGTTTAACAAAAGATAAAAACTTCAGCCTTGCTAAAAAAAAGTTTTAAAAAAGAGAAAATAGAACCGACACAGTTCTATTGTGCCGAGAAATTTGGACGTTCTAATTGGATTACAGTAAAAAAAAATGCATGGTCTCGTTTTTAAAAAATTCCGACACGCTCACTTACTTTTCAAAAGAAAACGTAAAAATTGATTACATTGGGTTGAAAGATACTAAATACCTTTTTTTTAAAAAGCCTGTGTGGGTTTCTCGAGGCTGGGGGAAGCTCCGCCCTCGTGAGTCGGAGAGGCGTGGCTTGTGCAGCTGCAGCAGGGGCAGAAGGTAAAAAAGTAGAAAGAAATTGAAAGGTGACGTCACAGCCAAGGAGGTCGGTGATTGGCTGGTGATTGGTAAGCAGTTTTTCGATTTCTTTCTTTATCAGTAAGTAACCTTTTAACATTGTTGTTGCCCAATTAAGTTAATCCAAGGGTTAAGTCATGGCAGGACAGCTCGGACACATGTTATGCTCCTCCTGTACTATGTGGGAACTCAAGGATGCTTCCGGTGTTCCTGACGACTACATGCGCGGGAAGTGCATCCGCCTGCAGATCCTGACGGACCGCATTGCGGCACTGGAGCTGCGGGTGGATTCACTCTGGATTAGTTAATTCAGAAACTAGGGTCCTGAACTTAAGAAAAGGTAACTTCGACGGTATGAGGCATGAATTGGCTAGAATAGACTGGCAAATGATACTTAAAGGGTTGACGGTGGATAGGCAATGGCAAACATTTATAGATCACATGGATGAACTTCAGCAATTGTACATCCCTGTCTGGAGTAAAAATAAAACGGGGAAGGTGGCTCAACCATGGCTAACAAGGGAAATTAAGGATAGTATTAGATCCAAGGAAGAGGCATATAAATTGGCCAAAAAAAGCAGCAAACCTGAGGACTGGAGAAATTTAGAATTCAGCAGAGGAGGACAAAGGTTGTGATTAGGAGTGGGGAAAATAGAGTACGAGAGGAAGCTTGCCAGGAACATAAAAACTGACTGCAAAAGCTTCTATAGATATGTGAAGAGAAAAAGGTTAGCGAAGACAAACGTAGGTTTGCAGATAGAATCAGGTGATATTATAATGGGGAACAAAGAAATGGCAGACCAATTGAACAAATACTTTGGTTCTGTCTTCACGAAGGAAGACACAAATAACCTTCCGGATGTACTAGGGGACCGAGGGTCTAGAGAGAAGGAGGAACTGAAGGATATCCTTATTAGGCGGGAAATTGTGTCAGGGAAATTGATGGGATTGAAGGCCGATAAATCCCCGAAGTCTGATTGTCTGCATCCCAGAGTACTTAAGGAAGTGGCCCTAGAAATAGTGGATGCATTGGTGATCATTTCCCAACAGTCTATCGACTCTGGATCAGTTCGTATGGACTGGAGGGTAGCTAATGTAACACCACTTTTAAAAAAAGGACGGAGAGAGAAAACAGGTCATTATAGACCGGTTAGCCTGACATCAGTAGTGGGGAAAAATGTTGGAAACAATTATTAAGGGTGAAATAGCAGCGCATTTGGAAAGCAGTGACAGGATCGGTCCAAGTCAGCATGGATTTATGAAGGGGAAATCATGCTTGACAAACCTTCTGGAATTTTTTGAGGATGTAACTTGTAGAGTGGACAAGGGCGAACGAGTGGATATGGTGTATTTGGACTTTCAAAAGGCCTTTGACAAGGTCCCACATAAGAGATTGGTGTGCAAAATCAAAGCGCATAGTATTGGGGGTAATGTATTGGCTTGGATAGAGAATTGGTTGGCAGACAGGAAGCAGAGAGTCAGGTTAAACGGGTCCTTTTCGGAATGGGAGGCAGTGACTAGTGGAGTGCCGCAGGGCTCAGTGCTGGGACCCCAGCTCTTTACAATATACATTAATTATTTGGATGAAGGAATTGAATATAATATCTCCAAGTTTGCAGATGACATTAAACTGGGTGGCGGTGTGAGCTGTGAGGAGGATGCGAAGAGGATACAGGGTGATTTGGACAGGTTAGGTGAGTGGGCAAATACATGGCAGATGCAGTATAATGTGGATAAATGTGAGGTTATCCACTTTGGAGGCAATAACACGAAGGCAGAATATTATCTGAATAGTGGTAGATTAGGAAAAGGGGAGGTGCAACGAGACCTGGGTGTCATGGTTCATCAGTCATTGAAAGTTGGCCTGCAGGTACATGGCATGTTGGCCTTCATAGCTAGGGGATTTGAGTATTGGAGCAGGGAGGTCTTACTGTAATTGTACAGGGCCTTGGTGAGGCCTCACCTGGAATATTGTGTTCAGTTTTGTTCTCCTAATCTGAGGGAGGACGTACTTGCTATTGAGGGAGTGCAGCGAAGGTTCACCAGACTGATTCCTGGGATGGCTGGACTGACATATGAGGAGAGACTGGATCAACTCGGCCTTTATACACTGGAGTTTAGAAGGATGAGAGGGGATCTTGTAGAAACGTATAAGATTCTGACAGGACGGGACAGGTTAGATGCGGGAAGAATGTTCCCGATGTTGGGAAAGTCCAGAACCAGGGGACATAGTCTTAGGATAAGAGGTGGGCCTTTTAGGACTGAGATGAGGAGAAACTTCTTCACTCAGAGAGTTGTTAACCTGTGGAATTCCCTGCCGCAGAGAGTTGTTGATGCCAGTTCATTGGATATATTCAAGAGGGAGTTAGATATGGCGCTTACGGCTAAAGGGATCGAGGGGTATGGAGAGAAAGCAGGAAAGGGATACTGAGGTGAATGATCAGCCATGATCTTATTGAATGGTGGTGCAGGCTCGAAGGGCTGAATGGCCTACTCCTGCACCTATTTTCTATGTTTCTATGTTTTCTTTTGTGTAGAATCTTATTTTAACTAACGTGAAAGCTTCGGGCTCAGTAAAAGAGATTTAAATAAAAGATTGGCAGTACAGTATTTGAATTGGGATTTTGAGATATTTTAGGTGATTCTCCTTGATAAACATTTTGGTTGTATTGGAAAATCTTGGGTTTGGAAACCTTTTTAAAAGAAATAATATTGAACAGTTTAGGAAAAAAAAAATAAAAAGTTTAGAAACAATCTAAAAATGCCATTTTCTCTGATGAGAGACAGAAATGCCGTTTGGGGGAGATGAGATAAGATATGGACGTAGTCTTGGAAATGATTTGCGAGTACATGAATTGCGAGCACTTGTATATTAAGATAGTTTAGAAACTATCACTTGTTTTTGAATGCAGGAAACCAGACAATGCTGGCCAGAATTACTACCCACGATACTAATGAGGTTATGCGCCACAGCAAATCGAACGACAGGACTAACCCCCTGTGAGCTAATGACTGGATGAAGTTACCCGAGGGGATAGTTACAGGAGGGGCAGAATTAGGATCAGTACGAGATAGAATCAGGAAGTATGTGATGGAATTGAGTCAGCAGCTGAAAGAGATGTGGCAGGAAGTAAGAGATAGACAAAGGGACGAAGATAAGATAAAGGGACAAAACTCCCAGCGGCAGTGCCAGAGGTTGGAGCGAAGGTAATGGTTCGAGAAGTGCCCCCGAGATGGAGTGGATCATATGAAGTATTAATCAGTGGTGACACATGTGCATGTATAAATTTGAAAGGTGGGGCCAATGGAAACATTGGTCCCAGCTGAAAGAATATAAGGATACAACAACTATGTAAAGCAGTCCCCGGGGGGGTGGCATCCGAGTGTCAGGAGCATTTATTTTGAAGCCACAAGATGAGTAAGTAACAAAATGTTAGCTGAATATTTTAAACCAGGGGAGTAAGAAAGGCATTACGGCTTTTTAATTATAGTCGGAATTTTATACCTCAATACACAACGATAGCGGAACCCCAACAGAAGATAGATTGGGGACCGGAACAGGAAGAGGCATACGGGGAACTAAAAATAGCCCTGATGTCGGCCCCCACCCTAGGATTGCCAGACCCCAATAAACCTTTCCACCTATATTGTGATCAGGATGGGGAAAGATATTCCACCGTGGTAATGCAGGAACATGGGGGCCGGCAGAGACCTTTTGCCTCCTACTCAACAAAGAAAGACCCAGTGGTTAGTGGGATGCCCCGATGTGTGGCCGCCCTGGACTGTGCAACTTGGGCGGTCAAAGTAAGCGAAGCAGGAGTGATGATGGGACAGACCATTTTGCACACACAACACACCCTGGTAGAATGACTAAATACTGGAAAGCTGTGGTTGATCTGGGACAGTCAAAATGCTAAGGGGGAGGCTGTATTGCTGCCCAAAGACAAGTCAGTAATAATAAAGAAGCATAATGGAGTTAACCCTGCTACCAGGTTGCTGACAGAAGGGGTGGAACATAGCTGTAGGGAGCAAGTAGAGGAGGAAACGGATAACGGGGTGGAGGAAGAGCCATTGGACAACCCAGACGAGACTTTATATGTGGACGGATCCAGAAAATACATTGATGGAGAACCCCATACTGGGTGGGCGGTTGTAATACAGGAGGGAGAGACAATAATGGCAGGAACACTCCCAGGAGACAAGTCAGCTCAGATGGCAGAACTGGTGGCACTTATAAAGGCTCTCGAGTCAGCTGAAGGAAAGCGAGTAAACATATATACAGATAGTCAATATGCTTTCCGGGTGGTTCACGACTATATGGCAGCCTGGTCACAACGGCGAAGTGGTAAACATGGAAAGCGAGTAGAAAGGCTAGTGAAAGCAGCAAAGGAACCATGGGAAGCAGTGGTAATCAAGGTACAAGCACACACAAAACTAACTAGTAAGGGTCACATGCACCCCCAAGATATACTCACCTTGGGGAATCGGTTTGCAGACCTAGCAGCCAAATGAGCAGCAGCTGAATGGAAGCCAGAGCCAGGATTTAAGGCTGAAATTCAACCAGTAATGACTAACAGTGTTCAGACAGACATAAATATAGCACAGGTGCACCACAGTGTAAATCAGGAAGAAAGACGTGAATGTAGTAAGCACGGGGCCTACCAAAAGGGTGACATATGGATATGGGTTCCTCAGGAATAAGATGTGACACCACAATGTTGTAGGCAACAACTACTAAAATTATACCACTGGACCAACACCTTATGAGCTGATGACTGGACGGGCTATGAGACTACCAGAGGACTTAGCCGGAGGGACAGGTGAAGCAGCACCAATTCCTGGGACATTGGAACCGGTTCCGGGGGAGGCAGGACCAGAACCAATGTCCTCGGAGGAGTGTTTGCTAGTGCTGTCGGGGAGGGGTTAAACTAATACGGCAGGAGGATGGGAACCGATGCAGGGAGACAGAGGAAAGTAGAATGGAGGCAGAAGCAAAAGATAGAAAGAACAAAAGTAAAAGTGGAGGGCAGAGAAAACCAAGGCAAAAATCAAAAAGGGCCACATTACAGCAAAATTCTAAAGGGGCAAAGTGTCTTAAAAAGACAAGCCTGAAGGTTCTGTGCCTCAATGCGAGGAGTATTCGTAATAAGGTGGACAAATTAACTGCACAGGCAGCAATTAATGAATATGATATAATTGGCATCACGGAGACCTGGCTCCAGGGTGACCAAGGCTGGGAACTCAACATCCAGGGGTATTCAACATTCAGGAAGGATAGACAGAAAGGAAAAGGAGGTGGGGTAGCGTTGCTGGTTAAAGAGGAAATTAATGCAATAATAAGGAAGGATATTAGCTTGGATGATGTGGAATCTGTATGGTGGAGCTGCGGAATACCATAGGGCTAGTGGGAGTTGTGTACACACCACTAAACAGTAGTAGTGACGTTGGAGACAGCATCAAAGAAGAAATTAGGGATGCATACAATAAAGGTACAGCAGTTATCATGGGTGACTTTAATCTACATATAGATTGGGCTAACCAAACTGGTAGCAGTATGGTGGAGGAGGATTTCCTGGAGTGTATTAGGGATGATTTTCTAGACCAATATGTCGAGGAACCAACTAATGGGCTGGCTATCCTAGACTGGATGATGTGTAATGAGAAAGGACTAATTAGCAATCTTGTTGTGCGAGGCCCCTTGGGGAATAGTGACTATAATATGGTAGAATTCTTTATTACGATGGAGTGTGACACAGTTAATTCAGAGACTAGTGTCCTGAACTTAAGGAAAGGTAACTTCGATGGTATGAGACGTGAATTGGTTAGAATAGACTGGCGAATGATATTTAAAAGATTGACGGTGGATAGGCAATGGCAAATATTTAAACATCACATGGATGAACTTCAACAATTGTACATCCCTGTCTGGAGTAAAAATAAAAACGGGGAAGGTGGCTCAACTGTGTCTAACAAGGGAAATTAAGGATCATGTTAAATCCAAGAGGCATATAAATTGGCCAGAAAAAGCAGCAAACCTGAGGACTGGGAGAAATTTAGAACTCAGCAGAGGAGGACAAAGGGTTTAATTAGGAGGGGGAAAATAGTGTATGAAAGGAAGCTTGCTGGGAACATAAAAACTGATTGCAAAAGATTCTATTGATATGTGAAGAGAAAAAGATTAGTGAAGACAAACGTAGGTCCCTTGCAGTCAGATTCAGCTGAATTTATAACGGGCAACAAAGAAATGGCAGACCAGTTGAACAAATACTTTGGTTCTGTCTTCACGAAGGAAGACACAAATAACCTTCCGGAAATACTGGGGGACCGAGGGTCTAGTGAGAAGGAGGAACTGAAGGAAATCCTTATTAGGCGTGAAACTGTGTTGGCGAAATTGATGGGATTGAAGGCCGATAAATCCCCAGGGCCTGATAGTCCGCATCCCAGAGTACTTAAGGAAGTGGCCCTAGAAATAGTGGATGCATTGGTGATCATTTTCCAACAGTCTATTGACTCTGGATCAGTTCCTATGGACTGGAGGGTAGCTAATGTAACACAACTTTTTAAAAAAGGAGGGAGAGAGAAATCGTGTAATTATAGACCGGTTAGCCTGACATCAGTAGTGGGAAAAATGTTGGAAACAATTATTAAAGATGAAATAGCAGCGCATTTAGAAAGCAGTGACAGGATCGGTCCAAGTCAGCATGGATTTATGAAAGGGAAATCATGCTTGACAAATCTTCTAGAATTTTTTGAGGATGTAACCAGTAGAGTGGACAAGGAAAAACCAGTGGATGTGGTGTATTTCAAAAGGCATTTGACAAGGTCTCATACAAGAGATTGGTGTGCAAAATTAAAGCACATGGTATTGGGAGTAACGTACTGATGTGGATAGAGAACTGGTTGGCAGACAGGAAGCAGAGAGTGGGATAAACGGGTCCTTTTCAGAATGGCAGGCAGTGACTAGTGGGGTGCCGCAGGGCTCAGTGCTGGGACCCCAGCTATTTACAATATACAGCAATGAGTTAGATGAAGGAATTGAGTGTAATATCTTCAAGTTTGCAGATGACACTAAGCTGGGTGGCGGTGTGAGCTGTGAGGAGGATGCTAAGAGGCTGCAGGGTGACTTGGACAGGTTAGGTGAATGGGAAAATGCATGGCAGATGCAGTATAATGTGGATAAATGTGAGGTTAGAATATTATCTGAATGGTGGCAGATTAGGAAAAGGGGAGGTGCAACGAGTCCTGAGTGTCATGGTACATCAGTCATTGAAGGTTGGCATGCAGGTACAGCAGGCGGTGAAGAAGACAAATGGTATGTTGGCCTTCATAGCGAGAGGATTTGAGTATAGGTGCAGGGAGGTCTTACTGCAGTTGTACAGGGCCTTAGTGAGGCCTCACCTGGAATATTGTGTTCAGATTTGGTCTCCTAATCTGAGGAAGGACGTTCTTGCTATTGAGGGAGTGCAGCAAAGGTTCACCAGACTGTTTCCCGGGATGGCAGGACTGACATATGAGGAGAAACTGGATCGACTGGGCCTGTATTCACTGGAGTTTAGAAGGATGAGAGGGGATCTCTTTGAAACATATAAAATTCTGACGGGACTGGACAGGTTAGATGCAGGAAGAATGTTCCCGATGTTGGGGAAGTCCAGAACCAGGGGACACTGTCTAAGGATAAGGGGTAAGCCATTTAGGGCTGAGATGGAGAAGAAACTTCTTCACTCAGAGAGTTGTTAACCTGTGGAATTCCCTGCCGCAGAGTGTTGTTGATGCCAGTTCATTGGATATATTCAACAGGGAGTTAGATATGGCCCTTACGGCTAAAGGGATCAAGGGTTACGGAGAGAAAGCAGGAAACATAGAAACATAGAAAATAGGTGCAGGAGTAGGCCATTCGGCCCTTCTAGCCTGCACCGCCATTCAATGAGTTCATGGCTGAACATGCAACTTCAGTACCCCATTCCTGCTTTCTCACCATACCCCTTGATTCCCCTAGTAGTAAGGACTTCATCTAACTCCTTTTTGAATATATTTAGTGAATTGGCCTCAACAACTTTCTGTGGTAGAGAATTCCACAGGTTCACCACTCTCTGGATGAAGAAATTCCTCCTCATCTCAGTCCTAAATGGCTTCCCCCTTATCCTTAGACTGTGTCCCCTCGTTCTGGACTTCCCCAACATTGGGAACATTCTTCCTGCATCTAACCTGTCTAACCCCGTCAGAATTTTAAACGTTTCTATGAGGTCCCCTCTCACTCTTCTGAACTCCAGTGAATACAAGCCCAGTTGATCCAGTCTTTCTTGATAGGTCAGTCCCGCCATCCCGGGAATCAGTCTGGTGAACCTTCGCTGCACTCCCTCAATAGCAAGAATGTCCTTCCTCAGGTTAGGAGACCAAAACTGTACACAATACTCCAGGTGTGGCCTCACCAAGGCCCTGTACAATTGTAGCAACACCTCCCTGCCCTTGTACTCAAATCCCCTCGCTATGAAGGCCAACATGCCATTTGCTTTCTTAACCGCCTGCTGTACCTGCATGCCAACCTTCAATGACTGATGTACCATGACACCCAGGTCTCGTTGCACCTCTCCTTTTCCTAATCTGTCACCATTCAGATAATAGTCTGTCTCTCTGTTTTTACCACCAAAGTGGATAACCTCACATTTATCCACATTATACTTCATCTGCCATGCATTTGCCCACTCACCTAACCTATCCAAGTCGCTCTGCAGCCTCATAGAATCCTCCTTGCAGCTCACACTGCCACCCAACTTAGTGTCATCCGCAAATTTGGAGATACTACATTTAATCCCCTCGTCTAAATCATTAATGTACAGTGTAAACAGCTGGGGCCCCAGCACAGAACCTTGCGGTACCCCACTAGTCACTGCCTGCCATTCTGAAAAGTCCCCATTTACTCCTACTCTTTGCTTCCTGTCGAACAACCAGTTCTCAATCCATGTCAGCACACTACCCCCAATCCCATGTGCTTTAACTTTGCACATTAATCTCTTGTGTGGGACCTTGTCGAAAGCCTTCTGAAAGTCCAAATATACCACATCGACTGGTTCTCCCTTGTCCACTCTACTGGAAACATCCTCAAAAAATTCCAGAAGATTTGTCAAGCATGATTTCCCTTTCACAAATCCATGCTGACTTGGACCTATCATATTACCTCTTTCCAAATGCACTGCGATGACATCCTTAATAATTGATTCCATCATTTTACCCACTACCGATGTCAGGCTGTTTTCTCTCTCCCTCCTTTTTTAAAAGGAGCACTGAGGTGAATGATCAGTCATGATGTTAATGAATGGTGGTGCAGGCTCGAAGGGCCGAATGGCCTACTCCTGAATCTATTTTCTATGTTTCTCTGTTTCAGGATAGGCTAAGGCAGTACTTGGTCCAGCTAAACCAAGAGGTGCAGGATATGAATAAAGAAGTGAAAAGCAGACAACAGATAAAAGATCTCGAAATTCAGAATGAGGAAATGAGACCCGAAACGCTACCTAAAATAGGAGAACAGGTCATGATAAAGTTAACAGGGATGTGAAAAGGAATGGAGCCCCGATGGATGGGGCTATACTCGGTATTAATGACGAGTGTTACTTGTGTTTATCTACAGGAGTCCACTGGGATTAGATGGAAGCACTGGACACAGGTAAAACCATATAACACTAAACCCCCGTCTGTTTTAACCTATAGTAACGGTGCACCCGGCGACCACAGAAGTGTCCGATAAGGAAGTTGGCCAGAAAACAACGGGATGAACCTATGGATAGTGCTGGTGGCGACTGGCCCTCCCAGTGCCTCCACAGTTGGAAGGAAAAGGGCTTAAACGTTATATGATGTGGCAGTCCCAACGAAATGTAACCCAGGGAAACTATACAAGTCCCACTGGAATGTCGTATTTTTAATATAACGTTTGACTGTAGACTGTGGACCTATTCGGCACCAGTCTTTGGGAATTTTGTACTGATCCTCCATAAAAACGAGAATGTAACGTTTAACTTTACATGGGAGGCCGACGGTCCCGTGATGATATGTAAACAAGGTTGCAACAATACTCCCCACAATATAACCAAAATACGGAAAGAAGCCTGGAATACTAATAACACAGAGTATACCAATGGCACAGAGTGGAAACAGGCAACCTTGGGAGACGGAGACTGGGTGATGTGTATGAATAATTCACAGTTTGGCGGCAGGGGTCCATGGCTGGTCATGATAAGCGCAAGATATCCCCGTCCAAACCAGGAACGGATGCCACACTTACAAAGGCTGCACGATATGTGTCTGAACACATTGATAGCACCTGCAATAATAAATTTAATAACTATACAGTTTGATCGAAAGATGGCACCCAGGTATTGTAAGAACCCGGATCTTGCCCTGAAGATAACAAATACTCATTATCGGCGAAACATACTAGATACAGTACTAGGAGGGTTAGGAACAGGATTAGGAGCATTAAGCTCAATAGATATCGAGGCGCTGCAGAATAAAGTACAAAAAGCGGGACAATTGACTAAAGATGTCATAAGACTGTCAGATGTGCGGCAGGAACCCTTACAGGCCAATAGCCTGCGGGGATGGCTGTAAGACAAAATGATATGGCAGTGGGCAAATAAAACTAGCTGGGAACAGCAACAGGTATCGGCCAATCTAATGCGGGAAGCCAATAAGACTCACTGCCTTATAATGGGCCTGATTAAGGAAGGACAACGGGCTGAATTAGAAAGGATAGCATTCTTTGGGAATGCCCCACGAAATCTAACACTCAGGCCAAATATGAAGCACACACGATGTGATGAAGAGGGATGTAATCATCATAGGCAGTCCCTCGATTCGAGGATGACTTGCTTCCTTGTCAAAAAGTTCACAGGTGTTTCAATGAAGGGCCTAAAATTCCAGGTCCGAACTAAATCTTGAAGGGTGGAAGATGCCTGTGCTTGGGTTTTTTTAATGTGTGGTGACCATTGCACACCAGCCACCACACGGGCTTGACAGAGCTAGGTCTTGGCCCAATGGCAAGGGTTAACCAAGACGACTGGAGACCAGCTCTGCTGCACGGACCTAGTGCACACACATATCACAGTGTGGGCTGGGCCCATGCTGCCCCTGGGCCCTCGCCTCTTCTGGGCCCCGAACTCACACCTATCCTGGGCCTCGATCACGTCTCTCTCCAATCTCTTGCCACTCTTTCGCCCCGACCTCACCCCCACCTCGCCCGCTCCTTCGCCCCGACCTCTCCGCTCCTTCGCCCCCACCTCGCCGCTCCTTCGCCCCGACCTCGCCCGCTGCTTCGCCCCCACCTCGCCGCTCCTTCGCCCCGACCTCGCCCGCTCCTTCGCCCCCACCTCGCCCGCTGCTTCGCCCCCACCTCGCCCCCACCTCGCCCGCTGCTTCGCCCCCACCTCGCCCCCACCTCGCCCGCTCCTTCGCCCCCACCTCGCCCGCTGCTTCGCCCCCACCTCGCCGCTCCTTCGCCCCGACCTCGCCGCTCCTTCGCCCCCACCTCGCCGCTCCTTCGCCCCGACCTCGCCCGCTCCTTCGCCCCGACCTCGCCCGCTCCTTCGCCCCGACCTCGCCCGCTCCTTCGCCCCCACCTCGCCCGCTCCTTCGCCCCCACCTCGCCGCTCCTTCGTCCCCACCTCGCCGCTCCTTCGCCCCCACCTCGCCGCTCCTTCGCCCCGACCTCGCCCCCACCTCGCCCGCTGCTTCGCCCCCACCTCGCCGCTCCTTCGCCCCGACCTCGCCCGCTCCTTCGCCCCCACCTCGCCGCTCCTTCGCCCCGACCTCGCCCGCTCCTTCGCCCCCACCTCGCCCGCTGCTTTGCCCCCACCTCGCCCGCTGCTTCGCCCCCACCTCGCCCGCTGCTTCGCCCCACCTCGCCCCCACCTCGCCCGCTGCTTCGCCCCCACCTCGCCGCTCCTTCGCCCCGACCTCGCCCCCACCTCGCCGCTCCTTCGCCCCGACCTCGCCCGCTCCTTCGCCCCGACCTCGCCCGCTCCTTCGCCCCGACCTCGCCCGCTCCTTCGCCCCGACCTCGCCCGCTCCTTCGCCCCGACCTCTCCGCTCCTTCGCCCCGACCTCGCCCGCTCCTTCGCCCCCACCTCGCCGCTCCTTCGTCCCCACCTCGCCGCTCCTTCGCCCCGACCTCGCCGCTCCTTCGCCCCCACCTCGCCGATCCTTCGCCCCCACCTCGCCGCTCCTTCGCCCCGACCTCGCCCGCTCCTTCGCCCCCACCTCGCCGCTCCTTCGCCCCCACCTCGCCGCTCCTTCGCCCCCACCTCGCCCGCTCCTTCGCCCCGACCTCGCCCGCTCCTTCGCCCCCACCTCGCCGCTCCTTCGCCCCCACCTCGCCCGCTCCTTCGCCCCCACCTCGCCCGCTCCTTCGCCCCGACCTCTCCGCTCCTTCGCCCCGACCTCTCCGCTCCTTCGCCCCGACCTCTCCGCTCCTTCGCCCCGACCTCTCCGCTCCTTCGCCCCGACCTCTCCGCTCCTTCGCCCCGACCTCTCCGCTCCTTCGCCCCGACCTCGCCCGCTCCTTCGCCCCGACCTCTCCGCTCCTTCGCCCCGACCTCTCCGCTCCTTCGCCCCCACCTCGCCGCTCCTTCGCCCCCACCTCGCCCGCTCCTTCGCCCCGACCTCGCCGCTCCTTCGCCCCGACCTCTCCGCTCCTTCGCCCCGACCTCGCCCCCACCTCGCCCGCTCCTTCGCCCCGACCTCGCCGCTCCTTCGCCCCGACCTCGCCCGCTCCTTCGCCCCCACCTCGCCGCTCCTTCGCCCCCACCTCGCCGCTCCTTCGCCTCGACCTCGCCCGCTCCTTCGCCCCGACCTCGCCCCCACCTCGCCGCTCCTTCGCCCCGACCTCGCCCCCACCTCGCCGCTCCTTCGCCTCGACCTCGCCGCTCCTTCGCCCCGACCTCGCCCCCACCTCGCCGCTCCTTCGCCCCGACCTCGCCGCTCCTTCGCCCCGACCTCGCCCGCTCCTTCGCCCCCACCTCACCGCTCCTTCGCCCCCACCTCGCCGCTCCTTCGCCTCGACCTCGCCCGCTCCTTCGCCCCGACCTCGCCCCCACCTCGCCGCTCCTTCGCCCCCACCTCGCCGCTCCTTCGCCCCGACCTCGCCCCCACCTCGCCGCTCCTTCGCCTCGACCTCGCCGCTCCTTCGCCCCGACCTCGCCCCCACCTCGCCGCTCCTTCGCCCCCACCTCGCCGCTCCTTCGCCTCGACCTCTCTGCTCCTTCGCCCCGACCTCGCCCGCTCCTTCGCCCCCACCTCGCCGCTCCTTCGCCCCGACCTCGCCCGCTCCTTCGCCCCCACCTCGCCGCTCCTTCGCCCCCACCTCGCCCGCTCCTTCGCCCCCACCTCGCCGCTCCTTCGCCCCCACCTCGCCCGCTCCTTCGCCCCGACCTCGCCCGCTCCTTCGCCCCGACCTCGCCGCTCCTTCGCCCCGACCTCGCCCCCACCTCGCCCGCTCCTTCGCCCCCACCTCGCCCGCTCCTTCGCCCCGACCTCGCCCGCTCCTTCGCCCCGACCTCGCCCCCACCTCGCCCGCTCCTTCGCCCCCACCTCGCCGCTCCTTCGCCCCCACCTCGCCGCTCCTTCGCCCCCACCTCGCCCGCTCCTTCGCCCCCACCTCGCCCGCTCCTTCGCCCCGACCTCTCCGCTCCTTCGCCCCCACCTCGCCCACTCCTTCGCCCCCACCTCGCCGCTCCTTCGCCCCCACCTCGCCGCTCCTTCGCCCCGACCTCGCCCACTCCTTCGCCCCCACCTCGCCGCTCCTTCGCCCCGACCTCTCCGCTCCTTCGCCCCCACCTCGCCGCTCCTTCGCCCCGACCTCGCCCACTCCTTCGCCCCCACCTCGCCGCTCCTTCGCCCCGACCTCGCCCACTCCTTCGCCCCCACCTCGCCGCTCCTTCGCCCCGACCTCTCCGCTCCTTCGCCCCGACCTCTCCGCTCCTTCGCCCCGACCTCTCCGCTCCTTCGCCCCCACCTCGCCCGCTCCTTCGCCCCGACCTCGCCCGCTCCTTCGCCCCCACCTCGCCGCTCCTTCGCCCCGACCTCGCCGCTCCTTCGCCCCGACCTCTCCGCTCCTTCGCCCCGACCTCGCCGCTCCTTCGCCCCCACCTCGCCCGCTCCTTCGCCCCCACCTCGCCCGCTCCTTCGCCCCCACCTCGCCCGCTCCTTCGCCCCGACCTCGCCGCTCCTTCGCCCCGACCTCGCCCGCTCCTTCGCCCCGACCTCTCCGCTCCTTCGCCCCGACCTCTCCGCTCCTTCGCCCCGACCTCGCCCGCTCCTTCGCCCCCACCTCGCCCGCTCCTTCGCCCCGACCTCGCCCGCTCCTTCGCCCCCACCTCGCCGCTCCTTCGCCCCGACCTCGCCGCTCCTTCGCCCCGACCTCGCCGCTCCTTCGCCCCGACCTCTCCGCTCCTTCGCCCCCACCTCGCCCGCTCCTTCGCCCCCACCTCGCCCGCTCCTTCGCCCCGACCTCGCCGCTCCTTCGCCCCGACCTCGCCGCTCCTTCGCCCCGACCTCTCCGCTCCTTCGCCCCGACCTCGCCCGCTCCTTCGCCCCCACCTCGCCCGCTCCTTCGCCCCGACCTCGCCGCTCCTTCGCCCCGACCTCGCCCGCTCCTTCGCCCCGATCTCTCCGCTCCTTCGCCCCGACCTCTCCGCTCCTTCGCCCCGACCTCTCCGCTCCTTCGCCCCCACCTCGCCCGCTCCTTCGCCCCGACCTCTCCGCTCCTTCGCCCCGACCTCGCCCGCTCCTTCGCCCCGACCTCTCCGCTCCTTCGCCCCGACCTCTCCGCTCCTTCGCCCCGACCTCGCCGCTCCTTCGCCCCCACCTCGCCCGCTCCTTCGCCCCGACCTCGCCCGCTCCTTCGCCCCGACCTCTCCGCTCCTTCGCCCCGACCTCGCCCGCTCCTTCGCCCCCACCTCGCCCGCTCCTTCGCCCCGACCTCGCCCACTCCTTCGCCCCGACCTCGCCCGCTCCTTCGCCCCGACCTCGCCGCTCCTTCGCCCCCACCTCGCCGCTCCTTCGCACCAACCTCGCCCCCACCTCGCCGCTCCTTCGCCCCGACCTCGCCGCTCCTTCGCCCCCACCTCGCCGCTCCTTCGCCCCGACCTCGCCGCTCCTTCGCCCCCACCTCGCCGCTCCTTCGCCCCCACCTCGCCGCTCCTTCGCACCAACCTCGCCCCCACCTCGCCGCTCCTTCGCCCCGACCTCGCCCACTCCTTCGCCCCGACCTCGCCCACTCCTTCGCCCCGACCTCGCCGCTCCTTCGCCCCGACCTCGCCCACTCCTTCGCCCCGACCTCGCCGCTCCTTCGCCCCGACCTCGCCCACTCCTTCGCCCCGACCTCGCCCACTCCTTCGCCCCCACCTCGCCGCTCCTTCGCCCCGACCTCGCCCACTCCTTCGCCCCGACCTCGCCGCTCCTTCGCCCCGACCTCGCCGCTCCTTCGCCCCGACCTCGCCGCTCCTTCGCCCCCACCTCGCCGCTCCTTCGCACCAACCTCGCCCCCACCTCGCCGCTCCTTCGCCCCGACCTCGCCGCTCCTTCGCCCCCACCTCGCCCGCTCCTTCGCCCCCACCTCGCCCGCTCCTTCGCCCCGACCTCGCCCGCTCCTTCGCCCCCACCTCGCCGCTCCTTCGCCCCGACCTCGCCGCTCCTTCGCCCCCACCTCGCCGCTCCTTCGCACCAACCTCGCCCCCACCTCGCCGCTCCTTCGCCCCGACCTCGCCGCTCCTTCGCCCCCACCTCGCCGCTCCTTCGCCCCGACCTCGCCGCTCCTTCGCCCCCACCTCGCCGCTCCTTCGCCCCCACCTCGCCGCTCCTTCGCACCAACCTCGCCCCCACCTCGCCGCTCCTTCGCCCCGACCTCGCCCACTCCTTCGCCCCGACCTCGCCCACTCCTTCGCCCCGACCTCGCCGCTCCTTCGCCCCGACCTCGCCCACTCCTTCGCCCCGACCTCGCCGCTCCTTCGCCCCGACCTCGCCCACTCCTTCGCCCCGACCTCGCCCACTCCTTCGCCCCCACCTCGCCGCTCCTTCGCCCCGACCTCGCCCACTCCTTCGCCCCGACCTCGCCGCTCCTTCGCCCCGACCTCGCCGCTCCTTCGCCCCGACCTCGCCGCTCCTTCGCCCCGACCTCGCCCACTCCGTCGCCCCGACCTCGCCCACTCCTTCGCCCCGACCTCGCCGCTCCTTCGCCCCGACCTCGCCGCTCCTTCGCCCCCACCTCGCCGCTCCTTCGCCCCGACCTCGCCGCTCCTTCGCCCCGACCTCGCCGCTCCTTCGCCCCGACCTCGCCCACTCCGTCGCCCCGACCTCGCCCGCTCCTTCGCCCCCACCTCGCCGCTCCTTCGCCCCCACCTCGCCGCTCCTTCGCCCCGACCTCGCCGCTCCTTCGCCCCGACCTCGCCCACTCCGTCGCCCCGACCTCGCCCACTCCTTCGCCCCCACCTCGCCGCTCCTTCGCCCCCACCTCGCCGCTCCTTCGCCCCGACCTCGCCGCTCCTTCGCCCCGACCTCGCCGCTCCTTCGCCCCCACCTCGCCCGCTCCTTCGCCCCCACCTCGCCGCTCCTTCGCCCCCACCTCGCCGCTCCTTCGCCCCGACCTCGCCCACTCCTTCGCCCCCACCTCGCCGCTCCTTCGCCCCGACCTCGCCCACTCCTTCGCCCCGACCTTGCCGCTCCTTCGCCCCCACCTCTCCGCTCCTTCGCCCCGACCTCGCCGCTCCTTCGCCCCCACCTCGCCGCTCCTTCGCCCCGACCTCGCCGCTCCTTCGCCCCGA
Organism: Pristiophorus japonicus; assembly: GCF_044704955.1. Lineage (NCBI taxonomy): Eukaryota > Metazoa > Chordata > Chondrichthyes > Pristiophoridae > Pristiophorus > Pristiophorus japonicus. Next base: position 272,237,673 of record NC_091977.1, on the reverse strand, counting down.
CCTCGCCCGCTCCTTCGCCCCGACCTCACCGCTCCTTCGCCCCCACCTCGCCGCTCCTTCGCCCCGACCTCGCCTCGACCTCTCTGCTCCTTCGCCCCGACCTCGCCTGCTCCTTCGCCCCGACCTCGCCCGCTCCTGCCCACGCTCCAATCACCGACCTGGACCTTGATGACGTTCCTTTTCACTGCCGTTGCTCTCCTGCTCCAGCACATGCTGCCCCCTGAAGTGGTCTGCCGCCACGCTGCTCCTTCCGCTCCCTGGCCTGCTCTGATGGTGCTCGCAGGCTGGGGACCGCGCAGATATAACTATGTTGTTGGCTAATGTTACTAACAGTCAGATATGGTGTGAGTTTATAACCCTACCACAGCTATTCGGCAAAAACTTATGGAAGCCACGGTTTTACGGGAAATGGATAGAGCCAAGGAATAAAATGCAAGAAGGGGTGGACTGTGTAAAGTGGCCATTCGGGCAAGTATGCCCACTACATATACCAGTGGTGGAACCATACAGCATAGCAGGCATAGCATAGGCTTGTGAATGGCAGCTGCAACCCTTAAATTATACCATAATACATGAAATTGGACAAAATTATATGTGTGTAACCAGGACCCACACGGTATACTTGAACCTCTGGTCCTCCGGTAAATGAGTGTCGGAAGGAAATATATGTCATCTTCGACGTTAAAATGACTAAGTCCTAACAAATAGGACAATGGAAGAATATTGCGCAACATAGAAGCACCAGAGAACTATCAATACTACTCCCGGTAGTGGACTTAAGAAAGTTAAGGGCCTTTTTGAAAAAACACATTCAGGTGACCAAGTACCTGGGAGAAGAAAGGGAATGATTGCTCAGGCAAAAGGTCGTAATGAGTTACACAAGACAAGAACTTATTCGAGTGACGGAGGAACTAAGTGACCTCACAGTTCACCACTGGTGGGACATTTTTAAGGGCTGGTCACCTGAGGCCTACGCAGTCCTCAAGTTATTATGGCACCTGATTGTGATAATAATGGTAGTGGTGGGGATATGTATTGTAATCCAACTATACCTGATGGGTAGATTCGAAGGATACAACAAACAGCCTTGTTAACTATGTAACGTAAGTGTAATAGAGGCGAATGACTTTGTAACACGCTAAGGAAACAACTAAGACCCCCGAGCCCATGCTCTGAATGTACAAAAACAAATATAGGTAGCTTGCGAATAATCCCAGGGAAGTAGTCAGGGGTAGCATGTAAGGACTCCGGTAAAAGACGGAACTAATAGCGCTCCAAAGGGTGTGGATTTGATCACTATCACCAGCAGATGGCTCAGAACGTATATGTGGTCGTCTGATTATTCTGATATAATCAGGGACCAACAGCAGGGACTGAAGAGGGGAATTACAAATTGGCAAGTGGCAAGTGTGGGAACATTCCACAGGCCCAGCAAACCTTTTCATTTCATCGACCAAAGTCCTTGGGAGGCAAGAAACAGGCAGATAACAAGTTGTATTGCAGACATAAAACCTGAATAACAAGATAAGGATAGAATAGAATGAACTAAAATAACCTGTATCCGAAATTACCATTTAAGGCATGTAGACGCCAGATTGGCCAACGCTGTACTAATCAATCATATATTAATCAATCATCACATATTAATTATAACTTGCGTAATTACGTAATGACTTAATCTGAAACTGTATAAAGGACAACGTCGCTGGGTCCTCATGGAGCATTCTTTTAAGGAATGGCTCCCCTGCATTTACTTTAAGGCTAACAGACTCCAAGTAGTGGTTTGAAGTTAACCCTCTCTTTGGCTTTTCCATGGGATTCAATTCTCCTCATCTTTGTTTTTCATTTATACAATAACTTAACCATGTCCCTATTACTTTGATGGTCGATGTTGTTCCTTCCCTGCTTTAAGAAGAACATTTGTGAATTAGACACTTCTAGACACTGCTACACTGGATGGAGAAGCACAATTGCTGAATTTCAGGTTTACAGTTAGCGTATGCAATGCCTCCTTTGCTCCCCAGGTCAAGCATCACTTGATGCTGAGGTGCTCGACAAGCAGGTGGACTGAAGGTCGAGGTAGGGTATTATCAAGGGCATAGGCAAATAGGTGAGAAATATCAAGGGCATAGGCAAATACAGGAGGGCCATCTTGTGAACATGTCTTTGTGAGTGGCACGCAAGCAGGACAAGCGAGTCATGGGGCATGAAGGCTCATGGGGCTTGAAGGGTTAAAGGGGCAAGAAGAGTCATAAGGGCATGAAGGGTCACCAGAGGCATCGAATGGAACGGAGATTTGAATTTTGAGAAGAGGACAGAGGCAGAAATAAGCACATTAAGTGAGAAGAAAGGATAAATAATAATAACTAATACCGTTGTTTTATTTGTTCAAACAATGAAATTACAGGATTCAAATTCACTCTGAGCAATCCTAGGGGAAGCACATACCACAGATTCTGTAATAGAAGGCTGTATTTTAAATCTGACAATTAATAAGTATAAAAATATACCATAACCTTTAATTATTATGAATGAAGGCAGAGAGAAAGGCATTTGGCCTATAAAACATGCTCAGCACTTCCCCAAACAGTCGGTGCCCAAAGTCATTACTGCTGAGCTGTACAGTTGGTTGGAGAGAGGGGGAACAGTGGAGAGGAGATACCAAAATACCAGTTTTGTAAAATTACAGACTCCGATGCAGCCTCAATCTGAAGATAAGACATGCTTACTATCTCAGAAAGGTGGGAATTGAGGCATACAGCATTTCACCATCCCACTTTTTGTTGATGACTGCTGTCAGAATGAGATTAAATTCTCGAAGGCAACCACTCAAATCAACACATGACTGCTTCTTGCCAACTTACACAGATGCAGCACAACTGGAGATTTGTATTGGTGTGTTCGAAACTCGGCATAGGCCCCACAGCACGCGCGACTGACATGATGGGGTGGTGGGTTACCGCCATTCGACCCTGGAGGGGCTGTAGCAGTTATTTCTAATTGCAGGAAGCTGTCGACTGGGATATTCTTGAAAGGGCCCTGACAATAATGCTTAAGGTGCTGGGTGAGAAACACTGAAAATTGGAATTCAAATCCCAATTTGGCAAATTGCTTCAGTAAATTCTTTGAACATGGCAATCTGTGGGCTTGGGGCAGAATATAAAAAGAGCATTGACTGAGGTCCATTAGCGAAAGGTAGCTGCCACCTGGTCAGGCCTGCATGGTCTGCAGATGGCTGGCTCAATGCACTCTGAAGTGACCTAGCAAGCCACTCATTTGTAAAAACATTTGCAAAGCAGAAGGCCCATCACCATTTTCGCAAAGCAGCTGGGGATTGGCAACAAATGTGGCCTTGCCAATGTCACTCACATCCTGACAACAAAGTCAAAGGAAACTCTGGTTCCAGCATGGGATCTGAACGTAGTGTCACACACATTCACAACCCACCACTTGAACGTATGGCTACCACACCATACTGCTTTTGTCTCTTGTGTATTTAAAACAAGAAAAGAGCAATACCACAATTTTATAATAAGGAAAACAGGTCAATTTAATTCACAAGTAGCTGATGTACCTTCACCAAGCACGACTCACCGCAGAGTAGCAGTTCAGTAAGATGTGCTGTTTGGCACAGCATTGCCCCGTTTGACACAGCACTGCCGTATATCCAAAACAAATGAGTGTTCCCTCCTCCCTGTGAGGTGCTACTGTAGGAAAGTTATCTCAGGAATGCGCAGACATGAAGCAAGATTAATCATCTTTAGGTGCAGCAGTTATCAACCTACAAAACTCTACTCAAATACCATAGAACACTTCGGATACAAATGGGTATGACCTGATAGCCATTACAGAGACGTGCTTGCAAGGTGACCAGGACTGGCAACTAAATATTCAGGGGTACTTGACAATCCAGAAGGACAGACAAACAGGAAAAGGAGGTGGGGTAGCTCTATTGATAAAGGATGGAATCACTGCAATAGTGAGAAACGATATTGGCTCAAATGATCAGGATGTTGAAACAGTTTGGGTGGAGATAAGGGGAAAAAGTCACTGGTGGGTGGAGTCTATAGGCCCCCTAATAGTAGCAACTCTGTTGGCCGGAGCATAAACCAGGAAATAGTGGGGGCTTGTAAAAAGGGAACAGCAATAATCAGGAGTGATTTTAACCCCCATATTGATTGGACAAATCAAATTGGTCAGGGTAGCCTTGAGGAAGAGTTCATAGAGTGCATAAGGGACGGGTTCTTTGAGCAGCATGTAACGGAACCAACCAGGGGGCAGGCTCTCTTAGATCTGGTCCTGTGTAATGAGACAGGATTAATAAACAATCTCCTAGTAAATGATCCCCTTGAAATGAGTCATCATAGCATGAATTTCAAATTCAGATGGAAGATGAGAACGTTGGATCTCAAACCAGCATTCTAAGCTTAAATAAAGGGGACTACAAAGGTATGTGGGCAGAGTTGGCTAAAGTAGACTGGGAAAAAAGATTTAAGTGTAGGACGGTTGATGAACAGTGGTGCACATTTAAGGAGATATTTCATAACTCTCAAGAAAAATATATTCCAGTGAGGAGGAAAGGGTGTAAAAGAAAAGATAACCATCCGTGGGTAACTAAAGAAATAAAGGATGGTATCCAATTAAAAACAAAGGCATACAAAGTGGCCAAAACTAGTGGGGGACAGAAGATTGGGAAGCTTTTAGAAGCCAGCAAAGAATGACTAAAAAAATGATTAAGGGAAGATAGACTATGAAAGTAAACTAGCACGAAATATAAAAACAGATAGCAAGAGTTTCGATAGGTATAAAAAAAGAGTGGTTAAAGTAAATGTTGGTTCCTTAGAGAATGAGACTGCGGAATTAGCAATGGGAAACATGGAGATGGCAGAAACTCTGAACAAATATTTTGTATCAGTCTTTACGGTAGAGGACACTAACAATATCCCAACAGTGGATAGTCAAGCGGCTATGGGGGGGGGCGGAGAAACTTAACACAATCACAGTGGAGGTGGTACTCTTTAAGATAATAGGACTAAATGCAGATAAATCCCCTGGATCTAATGGCTTGCATCCTAAGGTCTTAAGAGAAGTAGCAGCAGGGATAGTGGGTGCCTTGGTTGTAATTTACCAAAATTCCCTGGATTTTGAGGAGGTCCCAGCAGATTGGAAAACTGTAAATATAACACCCCTATTTAAAAAAGGAGGCAAACAAAAAGCAGGAAACTATAGATCAGTTAGCCTAACATCTGTGGTTGGAGTCTATTATTAAAGAAGCAGTAGCAAGACATTTGGAAAAACAATTCAGTCAGGCAGAGTCAGAATGGATTTATGAAAGGGAAGTCATGTTTGACAAATTTGCGGAAATTCTTTGAGGATGTAATGAACAGGGTGGATAAAGGGGAACCAGTGGATGTGGTGTATTTGGACTTCCAGAAGGCATTTGACAAGGTGCCACATAAAAGGTTACTGCACAAGATAAAAATTCACAGGGTTGGGGGTAATATATTAGCATGGATAGAGGATTGGCTAACTAATAGAAAACAGAGAGTCGGGATAAATGGTTCATTCTCGGGTTGGCAATCAGTAACTAGTGGAGTGCTGCAGGGATCAGTGCTGGGACCCCAACTATTTACAATCTATATTAATGACTTGGAAGAAGGGACTGAGTGTACCATAGCCAAGTTTGCTGACGATACAAAGATGGGAGGAAAAGCAATGTGTGAGGAGGACACAAAAAATCTGCAAAAGGACATAGACAGGCTGAGTGGGCAAATATTTGGCAGATGGAGTATAATGTTGGAAAGTGTGAGGTTATGCACTTTGGCAGGAAAAATCAAAGAGCAAGTTATTATTTAAATGGAGAAAAATTGCAAATTGCTGCAGTACAGCGGGACCTGGGGGTACTTGTGCCTGAAACACAAAATGTTCGTATGTAGGTGCAGCAAGTGATCAGGAAGGCCAATGGAATCTTGGCCTTTATTGCAAAGGGGATGGAGTATAAAAGCAAGGAAGTCTTGCTACAGTTATACAGGGTATTGGTGAGGCCACACCTGGAATACTGTCTACAGTTTTGGTTTCCATATTTATGAAAGGATATACGTGCTTTGGAGGCAGTTCAGAGAAGGTTCACTAGGTTGATTCCGGGGATGAGGGGGTTGACTTATGAGAAAAGGTTGAGTAGGTTGGGCCTCTACTCACTGGAATTCAGAAGAATGAGAGGTGATCGAATCAAAACGTATAACATTATGAGGGGGCTTGACAAGGTGGATGCAGAGAGGATGTTTCCACTGATAGGACAGACTAGAACTAGGGGGCATAATCTTAGAATAAGGGGCCGCCCATTTAAAACTGATGAGGAGGAATTTCTTCTCTGAGGGCTGTAAATCTGTGGAATTCGCTGCCTCAGAGAGCTGTGGAAGCTGGGACATTGAATAAATTTAAGACAGAAATAGACAGTTTCTTAACCGATAATGGATTAAGGGGTTATGGGGAGCGGGCAGGGAAGTGGACCTGAGTACATGATCGGATCAGCCATGATCGTATTAAATGGTGGAGCAGGCTCGAGGGGCCATATGGCCTACTCCTGCTCCTATTTCTTATGTTCTTATGTTATGTTCTGCCTCACACTGAACTTCCAAGTTCTTGGCTCTGTGCATACCTGCACAGGGGATTCTGGATTTTATCGGTTACTAATGGATATCAAAGGCTATTATTATATGTTGTTCATGCCTTTCAGGGTGTATTGACACTACAAATTTAGTATGTATGTGAAGTAGTTCGGGCTTTGCAGCAATGGTGTTGGGCCTGAACGGACACTGATGGAAGTGAGAGCTTTCTTTGGACCCAAATTTCCCCAGGAGTTGCCCCGTTTTTTTTGGAATAAGTAGCTTTTTTTGGAGTAACTTAAAAATCGCAAATTTCCCCATTTAACTTGCTCCAATTTAAGTCAGTTAGTTAGGTTTTTTTTTAGTTTAGTTTGTTCTCTCCAAAAGAGGGCGTGACAAGCCACTTACACCCTTCTGGCCATAAAAGCAAATTTGGCCAGCTGAAAGTTACTCCAAACTAACTTAGGCCAGTGTATGTGGCCACTTTTGTAGGCACAGAAAAACCTTACCTACATTTAAGAAATCAGCGCAGGGAGCCAGAGATCAGCGCAGGGGCGGGGGGGGGAAGATGAGTTCGAGGATTCCAAAGCACTAAAGACCTTCACAACATCAGCACAACATTACAACATCTTCAGCACAACAGCTGCACAACATCACCACTAATAAATGAAAGATAAATCAGCTACAGAAAATAGAGCAGTGCTACCTTGCCGACTGCAGAATGGACCGGCTAGCCCGCCCGCCAGGGCTAGGGGCGGCAGGCACGCATGATTGTAGGGGTGAGGGATTTTTATTTTTTACAGCTGACCCTAAATGTTGCGTGGTCCTAATGGAGGATGATTCAGTTTTGATGCAAAATATCTTTTATTGTAAATTTTACAGTGCACTTCAACGATACCAACAACAACAGCCACAACAGTAAAGAAAGTCTGCACCCATCCCTCACCCACATCTTGGGGAAAGTGCACTTCCTCATAGGGTCGGTGATGGTGATGGAGGGGGTTGGGAGCCTGGCTTGGGTCTGACCGGTGGCTGGTGCGTGGATTGAAGTGGGAGGGACATTTGAGTCTCCGGCCTTTATGCCCTTATTGCAGAAGCCAGCTCCCTCATGGTATCTGCCATTGTCTGCACACCCTCTGAAATGCCCGCCCTGACTTCCCATCTTAGTGCAGAGATTTCACCCGACAGTGTCGCGACCTCAGCACGCACCCCACTGACGACCGCCATGAGTGATCTTGTGAGGGCACTGGTCTCCTCACCCAATGAAACAACCTGATTAACCTCTGCTGAGAGCTGCCTCTCAGGAGAGACTGGTCGGCTTCTCCTTCCCCTCGCCATGGGTCTGCCTAGTGGCACCCCTCCAGTGTGAGGTGCAGGCTGGGACGGTGCGGGACTGGGTGTCCCAAGATGCATTTCCCCACCGCCACTCGGACCCACGACCTCGGAAGGTGTGAACCCATGAAGATTGCCGAGGAGCTAATGGAGAGTTCTGACAGTGTGATGCCCTGTGATATGTCCTGATCCATATTGCAGTCAGCATTCTCCTGAGCACACATTTCCATGGACCCCTCCTCCCCCCATCTGCCTTGGTCTGGAGCGCACACATCTGGATCCTCAGGATCTTAAAGAGTGTCTTCTTCTTCTGCAAAAGAAAACACAACAGTCAAATGGTTAGCAGCACAGGAGGGGGACAGGATGGGTGGCATGAGTAGTCTCACGTGTAGCAGGCCAGTTAGCAGGTTGATTTAAAGGGCCACTATGCATTTTAATGACTCACCCTCACCCTCGTGTGTGGGTCCAGCTTGTGCAGAGCTGATCCTTTTGCTGCCGGTGTGAATCAGCAAGGCAGCAACCCTCTGTTCCAGGGGTCAGTTGGTGCAAATTTGGCAGCCCTCCTCCTGTTCTAGTTCTCTCTCTTTTGTTGTGGGCCAATTTCTTCTGCAAAGATGAAAATATTAATTTTCAGACATGGTGCATTTCTGATGGGTGGGACATACAGATGGTCACATTTTCCACAGCAATTCAATTTAAAGATGAAGATATTACTTACACTCACTACTTGACCAATGCCCTGCCATTTCTTCTTGCCCTGGCTTTCAGATCTTGCAGTATTCACCCCAGCGGAGAATTCTTCTGCAACGAGGTTCCATCTTTTTCTCATTTCCTTAGGTGAGACCTTTGACGGACCACTCTTGCTGATATCCAGCTCCAGCCATTTCGCCTCAATTACAGTCACTAATTTCTCCACTTCCTCATGGAGGAAATTCTTGGTTTGTCTTGCATGCTCTTGCGTCTATTGGACTCAAACGCAGGTAATGTTCAAAGATCACATGTACACCTCTCTTACACCTATCACTCCTTTCCACTCCCTCAGTCACACAAAAATCAATATTCAGACCTCACCTTTATATATGCTCCATAAGCAATTATTCTGAGGACGCTCTCCCTTTAATTGGCCGATTGCCAAGCTCCCTGTTACACTGCGCATGCGCGCAAACTGAACCACCCATTGCGCATGCGCGCACGCTCAGTCATGCGTGCCCCTGTCGGCACTACACAACACGCTGGGCCCAATCCTTGCTCCCCCCCATGCTCTGCTGTGCGACGCCAATGGATCCGGACAACGAGGGCGCGGCCAAATTCAAAAGTTCGATTTTTGGCACTTTTCCCCCCCCCAGGAAATATGTACCACATCGAAATATGCCACTCTAAGCGGCTGGGGAAACTTAGGGTCTTTAGGTATTATCCTGTGCCCTGTCTTCGGGTTCAGGCTGTATTTACTCTAACTGCAGCTCTGATGTAAAGTGAAGCTGCAGCCCACTGACTATAAAGTTGCAGTGTTAATGCATCATCAAACTGTAATGCATCATTTCATATATCCTTTGTTGTGAGGGTTTGTTTTTGATTACGTCCTTACGACCTAAATAACATTTGACAAATATCCACATCTTCAATGTTATTCTCGCACTGAAGGGTATTTCTCCATCTCCTATATGCCACAAAGAAAAATGGATCCTTGCAGTCTTGAGTCTTATATTAAGAACCCTCCCCTGACCAGAGGAATTGCAAATGAAAGTAGATTTTTGTGAATACATAACTAACCACATTCATTTACTGGGCTCCATACAGTATAGTTACCATGATAAATGTGAAGTGTTGCCTGATAACCACGAACTAGAAAGGGTTTCTGCTGACTACCTGCGGATTGGTTTATTCACTCAGATGAGAAACTCAATTTTGAAAATTCAGATGCAAAAAATTTATTAAATTAACCTCTCCATAGCTTTTCCTTTTAGAAAGTCTAGAACTTCACTATCAATTGTCAACATTGTAATTTCTTTTTTAATACATACATTCTCTCTCATTTCAATTACTGTGGTTAACCTAAAATTCTGGCCAGGAGCAAATCATATAATAGAGGTTACAAAATATGTTTGGAGTTGGCACAAATTTTCATAATGTTCTCGTTTTAAGTAACTTGCTATCTTATCTTCTTACAACAGAATCGCGTTTAATCAATGCATGCTTCATCAAAACTGTTTTCACAACTTCTGCCCTGAATATCTGTCATTCCAGATTGCAAAGACCAGCTATACTACAAAGAATAGTTATCACGCTTTGGGCACTCTTATAACCTGGGTCTCGTGTGAGTGAGGCACATGAAACAGTGCCACTTTACTTGTACCCTCTGTCCTAGCAACGCTCCTGTTCCCTAGTGTGAAGCTCAGTTGCACATGCATAGGCATGTACATGCAACTGTACATGTGCTGCACACGTGGCTGTGTGGGCACAGTGCTCCTTCTGTTCTGATGAGAGCCAGAGCACCCCAATGTATACGCCGTACTTCACCGAGCTGAATCTGCTGAGTTACACCCATGAGACTGGGGGCGCAGGTTGGAACTCTTGGCAGCCAGTAGATACATAATTTTCTGGGATGCTGTGTCTGCTCTAGCCACTCCACTGGCTCTGGCGTAATTTGCTGTGTTGAGCCACTGTTTGCATGGTTCTCAATGGAGCAGCAACAGTGGAACGGGCATGCACATTTGCTGCTTTATGTCATGGTATTTGTGCCAAATTTGCACCACTATTCCATGGCTCACAATGAGAATGTAGACTGTCACAGGTAATGTGCCCCATTTACGAGCTGTGTGGGCCATTCACAATTCCATGTCTGTGCGTTTTTTCTATTTCAAAGCCAGCTCGCCAGCTGAACGGGGCCTGCAGAGCGTGGGCGGGGCTTACAGAGGGTGGGCGGGGCCTGTAGAGCGTGGGCGGGGCCTGCAGAGGGCGGGCGGGGCCTGCAGAGGGTGGGTGGCCACGCAGCTTAAAGGGAACGCTCCGTCACATGTCACTGTTCTTCCAATCAACGGAGGATTAGAATGGTGCACCAACTGCGGAGAAAAATCATCTTTTCCTGTTGTAAGAACATCACACTCAAAAACCTCTTTGCAAGGTTTGTAAAGCAGTGACGATGATAGGGCATCGACCTGAAAGATTGACTCGGTCTCTCTCTCTCTCTCTCTCCACAGATGCTGCCTGACCTGCTGCGTATTTGTGTGTGAAGTTATGAATTGATCAATCTGCAGCGATGTTCTGTTCGGAACTAGACCATTTCATTTTGGGCATGTTTTGTGCTGCGGGCCCATGGCTACTAGACTTTCCAAACTCATTTTACTGAGGGCTCTTACAGACAACAACCAGAGCAGGCTCCAGTTCCAGCACTTTAACCTGTGCCGGTCAATGACTCATTTTCCTTATTGTTAAAACGTTTGCTTCATAAATGCTCACAATACAAAGCCAAGGTGGGGCCTGCAAGGCACATGACTGCGCCTTTTTTAAATTCATTCTCAGAATGTGGGTGTCACTGGCAAGGATCGCACTCAGTGTCCATCCCTGGCTGTTTGATACAATTGAGTGGCTTTTTAGGCCACTTAACAGTCAATTATGTTGATGTGGGACTGGAGAAAACCAAAAGGACATGAGTAAACCAGCTGGATTTTTTCAACAATCCGATACCCATGCTCCAGACCCACCGCATCTCAGCACCCTCAGGCTCTATTTATTGACAATTATTGATGATATAATGATCAATAAGCTAATGAAGGTCCTTACCTCCAATGCTGAGCAGGATAAGTTACAGCAGAGTTAGAATGTACTTGGGAGTTGGGAAGGCAGGTGGCAGATGAGCAGCAATGCAACTGGACAACAGGATATTTTTTGTGATTGAGCAAGACTAAAGATTTACAGAGCAAGCCAGAACTTGCAGATTATCAATCTTGCCTCATCCATCCCTGCCTGCATCGCAGTTTGAGAGGTAGCTGAATTATGCTTTCTATAAAAATATCAAACTAATAGCCATGTTTTCCTACCTTTCCAGATGGATTTCTCCCAGTCCCGCCTCGCCCTCTCACTGGAACACCAGTCTGGTCTTGGTTTTACTCTCACTGTGTAGGCCAGGATTGAGATCCCTGAGGCTCCTAGGCTCCAGTGCATTAATCTTTATCAGCAATGTTGCACATTATCACTTTGCATAATTATTTTGTCCAGCGCATTATCGCTGGAGCTGGGGACATCCACATAATTCTTACATAGCTGAAGGGAATATGAGCTTGGAGAGGGGCATGGGAAAAAAAAATGAAGATTTCATATATCAGGCCGGTCTGTGAAGGGCTCTTGTCTGGACATAGGCAGCGTGGTTACAGGTACCCCAGGAAATAACAGCTACATCAGTAGTGCCTCACACCTGGGACCAGTGCCACTAAAGGTTCAATGATCTTCTGAGATCTGGGAAAGTGAGTATAAAACGACACTGAGCTTGATGCTACTGTGTCTGCCATCATATTTGTGCATTGCTAACCATACTCCAGCCCAAGATCCCTTGGACAATAACCCATCCCTCCCTCTCTATTGACATTATCAGGTCCCTCACCGTACTTTCCATCCCCCATACTCAGCCTCATCAGAATGCAAGGATAGCAAGTAACAGGACAAAAGGAGGCACCTTGGTATCGCCAAGCCACTCCATCAAAGTCTCCCTCCAACACTGTATCCCATTCCATTAATGATGCTCATTTCATCAGTCTCATTCAACCTTCTCTTCGTTCCCTCGTTGCAGGAAAAGATTGCGCACAATAACAGGGAGAGGGAGAGAACGGGAGGAGGTCGATGTATCATCTGACCAATGCGGAAGAGGCAGCAATGGACATAGCTGGAGGGGTGGAGGTTCCGGAAGTGGGGGATTGACAGAGGAGCTCAATAGAAGCTGGTGACAGAATTATTATTCCTGCAGTTGCATGCCTTTCATCGTTCATTCACACGGGGTGTGATGTGAACAGAGAAATGAATAGTCATGATGTGTATGATGGTATGTGCCTGCACTTGACATCTCATTTATGTAGCTCATTTCTTTACTCTCCCACAGGTCCATCTGGAGCCCAACCCCCCTCCCCCACTGACCCGGAGGAACAGCAAGACGACTCCTCAGAGGAGCCTTCTGTCTCCGAGGGTGTAGCGTCACCTCAGTCAGCGCAACCCAGCACCAGCGCAGATATGCACACCTCGGTGGGCCCATCGCCACATAGAGTAGTGTTGTCAGCTGGTGTCTCACAGATCACAAGTGAGCCACAACAGATGGTGGAGATAGTGACAGCAGTGGAAACTCCTTGTCGGAGGGTGTAGGAGGCTCCTAGCTCTACTCGGCTGCATGCAGACACTGAGCCCCGGGGGCCATCCAAGTAAAGGGCCATCCTGGAGCTGCAGAAACAAGTGCAGGAGGCTCTGACTGGTTTTGCAACCATGGTGACTACAAGTGTGAAGAGAGTGGAGGAGTCCATCTCTAACATGGCGCAGTCACTGGCAAATATAGCTTCCTCCGTGAATAGGATGGCCACCTGCATGGAGGAATCAGATCGCAAGTATAATGACAACATGGTGTCACTTCTGAATAGATGGGCTTCTATGGAGGAGAGAAACTAGAGGCTCATAGATGCGTTGTTAGGAGGGATGTCAGTATAGATGTGGGCTCTCATGGCCACACTGAAGTGCAGCGAGGTGCTCTCCAGCTACTTGCTAGCAGGGAAGTGCGGGTGGCCTATGAGACGGGTGATGGTGGGAGGGCACATGGAAGTGGGGGCTTTTCTTAAAGCGCTCCAACTTCCATTCCCTTGCCAACCCCTCGGTCAGAGCTCCAGATGCCTCCTGACATTGATGGCCAAGTCTGCCCCTGGCAGACGACTTTGGCAGGGCCCTCACAAGCTCCCAAACCCAGAGGACGACTGCCAAAGGCTTGTAAGTAGGTCAGCAGGGAAGTGAGTAGACTGCCTTTACCTTGAGGCACCCAGAATAGAAAGATCCCACACAAGAGGTCACAAGGGCCTCCTCCTCCTCCTCTCCACCCCCCCCCCCCCCACCCCAATGAGGCTCTGCACCATCGTCCTCATCGAGCGCTCGTCCTTGCTGCTGTGCTATGTTCTAGAGGTTAGAATAGAGACTAGAATAGAGACCCTGGCTAGTGCATACTGAAGAGCCCCTCCAGATTTAACCAGGCACCTGAATTGCATTTTCAGCAACCCTATAGTTTGCTCGATGATAGTTCTCGTGCTGATGAGGCTCTGTTTACACCTCTCTGCAGCCTCGTTCGCCGGTCTCCTCAAGGGTGTCATCAGCCATGTCTTGAGAGGAAAGCCCTTGTAAGGGATAGAGTTGTAGCAGGCAAGAGCAGACAGATAGGTGGTCACAACACAATGATGAAGATAGTGAACTAATCAGTATTAGGAGAGTCTGAGGAATTGGTGATGGTATGGATTATAATTGCCTATTGTATGTAACACTTGCTTATGTAGATATTCATCCTTAACCTTAGTAACACATAACAAAACAGCAGAAGTCAGCAATTACAATCTTGATTAGAAGTCTCTGAGGAAGAGATATGAAAGCCAGTCATTTGGAACAGTTACTTCAGGCATCATATAGACTATGGCAAAGTGCAAATCACGGAACAAACACAATTAACCAAAACTGAACACAATATTCCAGGTGAGGCCTCACTAAGGCCCTGTCCAATTGCAGTAAGACCTCCCTGCTTCTATATTCAAATCCCCTAGCTATGAAGGCCAACATACCATTTGCCTTCTTTACCGCCTGCTGTACCTGTGTGCCCACTTTCAGTGATTGATGAACCATGACACCCAGGATTCATTGCACCTCCCCTTTTCCTAACCTGCCGCCATTCAGATAATATTCTGCCTTCGTGTTTTTGCCCCCAAAATGGATAACCTCACATTTATCCACATTATACTGCATCTGCCATGCATTTGCCCGCTCACCTCACCTGTCCAAGTCACCCTGCAGCCTCTTAGCGTCCCCCTCACAGCTCACCCAGTTTAGTGTCATCTGCAAACTTGGAAATATTACACTCTATTCCTTCATCCAAATCGTTAATGTATATTGTAAAGAGCTGGGGTCCCAGCACTGAGCGCTGCAGCACACCACTAGTCACTGCCTGCCATTCTGAGGGGTCCAAGGGCTTGGAAACAGTACATGGAATCTGGTAGAGGGGTAAACGTACCCAGACGAAAAATGGTATGCATTAAGTTGCTGAAAAAACATAGGATAAGCTATATTTGGTGTGAATGTCTGTCTTTAAGTGAAAGTGTTCGCACAGAAGCTTTCTTGACCGTTGAATTCACAAAGGACAGCTTGTTTTTATCAAAAGATAAAGATGCAACCTTGAAACTAGACTGCTAAAAGGAAAACAAATTGAACGTCTAAATGGGAAAAAAAGTGTTTGCGATTGGCTTATGTAGTTTAAGTTAACAGTTTCATGGAGACACAAGCCCTCTGTGTAAAATGTTTGTTAGATACAAAAAATAATTTGAAGAAAGGAGATTTAAATAGAAAAGACTGGATACTAGTTGATATTGGCTGTGAAAAAGATATTGGTTTAATTGGAGGGTAATTAACCAATGAAAGCCGAATTTTCATAATGGCCACAGTGAAATTTCGGCTTTGTTTCAAAGTGTGAATATTGGAAAAGAGATAAAAGACACTCTATGTTGATAATGATTTTAAATTAGGAGAAAGTTTCACTGCAGTAAAGGAGATTTATATTTCGGGTTTGAAAACCTTTTCAAAATGGACGGTGCTTATTGAGGAAATAACAAGGGGAAAAGATCGAAGCTATGCAAACTCAGCAAAAGGAAAAAAATGGGATTTAGAAAATATGGAACCGGCAGTTTTAGCTTTTGTGCCGAGAGAAATAAAACACAAGATGTGCTCAGTGAACGGGACTTTAAAAAACAAAATGCTGGAATGTATATAGCTTGTGTGAAAATGTAAACAGTGTGACAGTTTCCCTGATTGTTTTGACTATTTACAGAGCTAAGATAAATAAGCTCTGGCCTTGAAGTCACAATTGACAGTACTTTATTTTAAATTGGATTTCAGTAAACAAAACAGTTATTAAAAATGTGTGGTCTCGTTTTAAAATCAATTAAAAAAATCTTTGGCAAGTATTTGAATTGGAAGTTTAGAAACAATTGGAGTTTAATCTAAAATGCTGTCTTTCCCGATGAGAATGTTTTATTTAAAGCTAATAATGACAGCTTTACTAATGATTTCTGCTGTTTTAACAGATTCCTAATTTCTAAGCAAGTTTGAAGGCCCAAAGACTTGGGGAAAAAATTCTGTTATCGGGAAAGGTTTAAAAAATTACGCGAAGTCACGTAATGACGTCAGGCCTTCTTACAAACCTGCAAAGGAGTTAACTCTTTCCGTTAACAGCTGTTTTATACTGGACATTATTAATTTGGGTTTTTTAATAAAAGAAATGAAACAGCAAGGATGGCAGCCAGTAGACTCACCTGACAGACAGAGGAAATGATGGGATAGTCAGAATAAGAATAGATCCTCAAACAAAACAAATTCAAGAGTTAGAAGCTAAGATAAATAAGCTGGAAGAGATAAAAGACGGGACCGGAGGGATAGTGCAGTGCACAGCTGTAGCAAAAAATGCAAACATTGGAACTCCTGAAACACGGGATGTTTAAAGACAGGCTAGGAGAAGCCCATCAAAAGATAATTAAGTTGGGAATTAGAGTGCGGGATGAAACCTTGGAGTGGAAAGAACACGTAGAGGAGTTAAAATCCCTTGAGTCCCAAAGGGAGAAGATAGCAAAGATAGCAACAGAGACGAAGGGGGAGGAGACACACCCCCGCGCAGATCCCCTGATAAGGCAGGAGGCGCAGGAAGGTGAGGCCCACAACAGGCAAAGAAGAGAGTACCCTTTTGCAGTATGTGGATGATATCCTTATTGCCTCCAGCACAGAACAACAACACATAATAGCTTTAACTATAGTGCTAGGAGCTCTACAGAATGCGGGATTAAAAATAAATCCAGGAAGGTGCAGGTAGGAAGGAGCGAAGTAACATACCTAGGATACATAATATCACAAGGGAAGAGACAGATGCCTGAGGACAGAAAGGAAGCAATCTGATCAATGCCCAGGCCAGGAACCGTGAAAGGGGTCAGGCAGGTACTAGGGCTATTCAACTGCAGAAAAAACAAGCTCTCACAAGTACTGCAGCCCTGGGATCACCAGACCAGAATAGGCCCTTCCACATCTATACCCACCACAGTAAAGATCATTACAAGGGGACAGGCATAGTAAGGCCAATTCACTAAATATATTCAAAAGGGAGTTAGATGAAGTCCTTACTACTCGGGGGATCAAGGGTTATGGTGAGAAAGCAGGAAGTGGGTACTGAAGTTTCATGTTCAGCCATGAACTCATTGAATGGCGGTGCAGGCTAGAAGGGCTGAATGGCCTGCTCCTGCACCTATTTTCTATGTTTCTATGTTTCTATGACACATACCCAACATACCTGAGTAGAATTGCTTAAACACAGGAAGGCTAAAATGCATATCCGACGCGCGAAAGGCTAGGTGGGAAGCAACCAACGGGACGGTAACAATAAAAGACAACTGTAACTGTTATGTATGCAACCCTATGTAACCAGCATTCTACCGCCACCAGAGGGCGTATCTGTTGGGAGTCCCAAGGGATCCCAGCATCCCTTGGGAGCACTGTATATAAGCAGGCCTCCCACTCTGTACCAGGACTCTGGAGTTAGAATAAAGAGACTAAGGTCACAATTACTCATGTCTACAGTACTCAGTCACATTGCTTTATTCAAGACATAACAGTAACAACCCTGCAAGATGAATCATTATGCAGGGAAAGGAACATCAGTGTAGCCCAACAGGAGAAGACAAGGGATATAGTCAGGCTAGTGAAACCCCGCTTGAGTAGGCAGACATGGATCTATATGTAGATGGGTCTCGGCGATATATCAACGGGACACCACGGACGGGATGGGCAGTGGTAGATAGCAGCGGACAGGTTAGAAGGGAAGGACGGCTAGAAGGGGGCTTATCAGCTCGAGTGGCTGAATTGGTGGCTCTCACCGAGGCTCTGAGGCTGGCTAAAGGAAAAAGAGTAAACATCTATACAGACAGTCGGTATGCTTTTCAAGTAGTGCATGATTATGTGATAGCCTGGAGCAGACGGGGATACATGACCACAGGAGGAGGGACAATTAAACATGAGGAGATTGTTAAACACCTAGTGGAAGCCTTGCTCCTACCCCAAGAGTATGTGATAATAAAGGTCAAAGCGCACATAAAAATTACCGAACAACATCAACAGGGAAACGCATGGGCAGACGAGGCAGCCAAGTGAGTGGCAGAGACAGGTGCACTAGCCGGGGAAGCCCAGGTCAGAGCACGTACAATCGGGCCTGAGGAAGTAAACGTGCTTAAGTTACAGGGGGAAGCCACTCCACAGGAAAAGGAGATGTGGGAGCAGAGAGGGGCCCAACAAGGGACCAATGGGATATGGGGAATGTGTGGCCCCGGAATGTATCCAGGGGAGCCTGGTAAAATTATACCATGGGTATGTCCATACAGGTAGAGCCAACATGATAAGCTCGATGTCCAGATGCTGGTGGTGGAGAGATATAGAGGACCACTGAAGAAGGTGCGTGATATGCACAAAATACAACCCAGGGGGGAAAGTAAAGGTCAGAATGAGACATCAACCCCGACAGAAAGGATCCTGGGAAAACTTGCTGATAGATTTTACTGGACCGTTACCCAGCAACAAAGGGAAGACATACTGCCCAGTTGTAATATCTCAATAGGGAATGCCACTGCAGCTGGACTCAGATCAAGGTACACACTTCACAGAGAAGATAATGAAACAGGCCTGCGCTTTACTAGGGGTCAGGCAAAAATATCCCATTTCATCGGGAGTCTTCCAGATTGGGGGGACGAATGAATAGGACCTTAAAAGCGGCCCTAGCCAAAGCAATCGAAGAGACTGGCAAGGAATGGGTAGACAGGTTACCCGAGTACTGATGAAGCTCAGGGCAACCCCTAGTCGGACGACAGGACCGACACCCTTTGAACCAATGAGACTGCCAGAAGTCTTGGTTACAGGAATCGAGGACGAAGGATCTTATAAAGACAGGATACGGAGGTTTGTGATGGAACTTTGTAAGCAGTTAAATAATTTAAAGGCACAGGCTAGAGATCACAAGTAATCAAGGACTTAGAGAACGACACTAAAGACATCATCATAGGTGGTCCCTTGAAATGAGGATGACTTGCTTCCACGCCAAAAAAAGGACGAGTTCACAGGTGTTTCAATGAAGGACCCGAACTACATCCTGAAGGGTGGAAGATGCCTGTGCATGCATTTTTTTTTAAACGTGAGGTGGCCGTTGCACACCAGCCACCACACGGGCTTGACAGAGTTAAGTCTTGGTCCAGTGGCAAGGATTACCCAAGACAACTGGAGACCAGCTCTGCTGCACGGACCTAGTGCACACACGTCTCGCAGTGTGGGGTGGTCCGTGCTGCCCCTGGGCCCCTGGCCCCGAACTCACGCCTTCCCTGCGCCCCTAAAGAACAGAAGGTCCAAATACCCAAAAGGGACCAATCAGGTGATGGTGAGGATGGTAAGGGGCATGTGCGCCTGCGTAGTTATAAGGGTATCGGCAAGTGGAAACACTAGACCCAGTTATAAAAGCATGGTCATTAACTAACTGGTGACAACCAGGAAATATTGTTTTTTGCAGGACTCTGGTGCTCGTGGGAACAACATGGGGTAACGCAACCTCATATCAAGGAAAACAGGCTGAGGGACAGCAAGGCCTGTATTACAGGGACTCGGGCGACATTAGTTGTGATAAAGAATCAAAAACACTGATGACGACGGACGGATGATGACGAAACAACGTTGGGGATGGGCCAGTAATACGGGACCAATAATTAGTGGGAATAAGACCACGGTGTGTTTTATAATCAGGAGGGACAGAGGTACTGCCCCGGGGGAAGGGGGGTGCAGATTTCACTCACTATCTATGAATGGTGGTGGAGGGGTATCTCCCGAGATAGACCCACCACCACGGCCCCACCCACTACTTTAACAACAGTGAGCACTACCAGGGCCCCGACCACCACACCCCCAGCGCCACAAACGTATCCATCCATAAACTCTGGGGAAAAAGGGGAATTGATAAGGCAGACCAAGGATAAGATACACTTCGGGGTACGTCAGCAAATAATTACTGTATTCCTAAATAACCATCCCCAACTTCTGGGTTAAACACTATAAGCCTGTACAGAAACCTGACCCTGTGAGCACTTAAAGGCCCTGAATCAAAAACCATGAAGTTTAATGTGGAAAGAGGGTCAGGTAAAAAGTGGACCGGGGATAAAGAGAGATACTAGAAATGGTACGTGACGGTATACGTGGCGGGAGTTGCGACGGTAAACACTATAGATGATTGAGTTGACGCCCTAACACGAACCTTACAGGAATAGTTGGAGAGAAATGTAGGACCATGACAATCCAGAAATGTAACTGAAGAGAACAACAGTACTAAGAGTCTCAGCAAAGATGATTGTTATAAAAATAACCAAGTGCTTTATGTCGAGATCCACTACAAATGATCAAAGATGACTGTGGATATAACCAAGTGGACGGGTGCACCTTGAGTATCACCCCCCTAACACAGGACTACTAAATTATCGCTGTTCCACGAGGAAATAGAGATTGATGTTTGAGCACCACGGCAACTGAAATGAAGAAAGGAACACCTCATGCACCATTATGGATACTGACTACTGCTTTACTCCGCTTGACGAGACAGATATAAACAGGTTTGTTATAACCCCTGAACTAAAGGGGAAACCATTGATGGGACAATGATAGACATTAGCTGAGGAGGTTATGCGAAGGCCATCGGGCCGCAAGAAAAACCAATACGCGAACTGAATGAGGAACAAACTCGACCAAATTGGACACCATTCGACAACATCGAGGATACCCCAGGTGGAGGAAAGATAGAAGAAACAGAGGATACCCCAGGCGGGGCATAATTCAAACACCGAGAAAATGTTGGCTAAAAAGGACTTATACACGAACTCTGCTGGTCTAAATGTACTGGTTGTAGTGCAAGGGAACTCATCTTGCTAGTATTATCCTGTAAAAAGATGTAACCAACATAAAAGGCAGGCCCTAGCTGTACTATCGTTAAAACATTCAATAAAGGGAAATTAGATAGTCCAGCAGAAAGGACTTACTTAGTATAACCTTGATGTGAAAGCCACTAAGTAGATCCTGCAGCTCGGGAAGTAGCGCTACCCAAGGGAAAGGACAACCCTGGAAGCTCATCCGTGAGGAATTAATTGGGAAATGGCCTATCTTGGGCAAATAGCCAAGGGCCATTCGGGGGGAATTGTAAGGGATAGAGTTATAGCAGGCAAAGAGCAGACAGATAGGTGGTCACAACACAATGCTGAAGATAGTGAACTTGATCAGTATTAGGAGGGTCTGAGGAATCGGTGATGGTATGGATTATAATTGCCTATTGTATGTAACAGTTGCTTATGTAGGTATTCATCCTTAACCTTAGTAACACATAAAAAAACAGCAGAAGTCAGCAGTTACAATTTTGATTAGAAGTCTCTGAGGAAGCGATAAGAAAGCCAGTAATTTGGAACAGTTACTTCAGGCGTCATATAGACTATGGCAAAGTGCAAACCACGGAACAAACAATACCCTGTACAGTTCCAGCAGGACCTCCCTGCTTTTGTACTCCATCCCTCTCACAATGAAGGCCAACATTCCACTCACCTTCCTGATTACCTGCTGCACCTGCAAACTAACTTTTTGGGATTCTTGCACAAGGACTCCCGCGTCCCTCTGCACCGCAGCATGTTGTAATTTCTCCCCATTCAAATAATATTCCCTTTTACTGGTTTTTTTCCCCAAGGTGGATGACCTCACATTTTCCGACATTGTATTCCATCTGCCAAACCTTAGCCCATTCGCTTAACCTATCTAAATCTCTTTGCAGCCTCTCTGTGTCCTCTACACAACCCGCTTTCCCACTAATCTTTGTGTCATCTGCAAATTTTGTTACACTACACTCTGTCCCCTCTTCCAGGTCATCTATGTATATTGTAAACAGTTGTGGTCCCAGCACCGATCCCTGTGGCACACCACTAACCACCGATTTCCAACCCGAAAAGGACCCATTTATCCCGACTCTCTGCTTTCTGTTAGCCAGCCAATTCTCGATCCATGCTAATACATTTCCTCTGACTCCGCATACCTTTAACTTCTGCAGTAACCTTTTGTGTGGCACCTTATCGAATGCCTTTTGGAAATCTAAATACACCACATCCATCGGTACACCTCTATCCACCATGCTCGTTATATCCTCAAAGAATTCCAGTAAATTAGTTAAACATGATTTCCCCTTCATGAATCCATGTTGCGTCTGCTTGATTGCACTATTCCTATCAGGATGTCCCGCTATTTCTTCCTTAATGATAGCTTCAAGCATTTTCCCCACTACAGATGTTAAACTAACCGGACTATAGTTACCTGCCTTTTGTCTGCCCGCTTTTTTAAACAGAGGCGTTACATTAGCTGCTTTCCAATCTGCTGGTACCTCCCCAGAGTCCAGAGAATTTTGGTAGATTATAACGAATGCATACGCTATAACTTCCGCCATCTCTTTTAATACCCTGGGATGCAGTTCATCAGGACCAGGGGACTTATCTACCTTGAGTCCCATTAGCCTGCCCAGCACTATCTCCCTAGTGATAGTGATTGTCTCAAGGTCCTCCCTTCCCACATTCCCGTGACCAGCAATTTTTGGCATGGTTTTTGTGTCTTCCACTGTGAAGACCGAAGCAAAATAATTGTTTAAGGTCTCAGCCATTTCCACATTTCCCATTATTAAATCCCCCTTCTCATCTTCTAAGGGACCAACATTTACTTTAGTCACTCTTTTCCGTTTTATATATCTGTAAAAGCTTTTACTATCTGTTTTTATGTTTTGCGCAAGTTTACTTTTGTAATCTATCTTTCCTTTCTTTATTGCTTTCTTAGTCATTCTTTGCTGTCGTTTAAAATTTTCCCAATCTTCTAGTTTCCCACTAACCTTGGCCACCTTATACGCATTGGTTTTTAATTTGATACTCTCCTTTATTTCCTTGGTTATCCACGGCTGTTTATCCCTTCTCTTACCACCCTTCTTTTTCACTGGAATATATTTTTGTTGAGCACTATGAAAGAGCTCCTTAAAAGTCCTCCACTGTTCCTCAATTGTGCCACCATTTAGTCTGTGTTCCCAGTCTACTTTAGCTAACTCTGCCCTCATCCCACTGTAGTCCCCTTTGTTTAAGCATAGTACGCTCGTTTGAGACACTACTTCCTCACCCTCAATCTGTATTACAAATTCAACCATACTGTGATCACTCATTCCGAGAGGATCTTTTACTATGAGGTCGTTTATTATTCCTGTCTCATTACACAGGACCAGATCTAAGATAGCTTGCTCCCTTGTAGGTTCTGTAACATACTGTTCTAGGAAACAATCCCGTATGCATTCTATGAATTCCTCCTCCAGGCTACCCCATGCGATTTGATTTGACCAATCGATATGTAGGTTAAAATCCCCCATGATTACTGCCGTTCCTTTTTCACATGCCTCTATTATTCCTTGATTATTGTCCGCCCCACCGTGAAGTTATTATTTGGGGGCCTATAAACTACGCCCACCATTGACTTTTTCCCCTTACTATCTCTAATCTCCACCCACAATGATTCAACATTTTGTTCATTCGAGCCAATATCATCTCTCACAACTGCCCTGATATCATCCTTTATTAACAGAGCTACCCACCTCCTTTC
Source organism: Pristiophorus japonicus (assembly GCF_044704955.1). NCBI lineage: Eukaryota > Metazoa > Chordata > Chondrichthyes > Pristiophoridae > Pristiophorus > Pristiophorus japonicus. The sequence continues at coordinate 272,213,797 of NC_091977.1, read as the reverse complement.
CCTTCTTGTCTATCCTTCCGAATTGTCAGATACCCCTGTATGTTTAATTCCCAGTCTTGGCCACCCTGCAACCACGTTTCTGTAATGGCCACCAAACCATACCCATTTGTAATGATTTGTGCTGTCAAATGCTGCATGCGTTTAGGTCTTCACGAAGGAAGACACAAATAACCTTCCGGAAATACTAGGGGACCGAGGGTCTAGCGAGGAAGAGGAACTGAAGGGAATCCTTATTAGTCAGGAAATTGTGTCAGGGAAATTGATGGGATTGAAGGCCGAAAAATTCACAGGGCCTGAATGTCTGCATCACACAGTGCTTAAGGAAGTGGCCCTAGAAATAGTGGATGCATTGGTGATCATTTTCCAACATTCTATAGACTCTGGATCAATTCCTATGGCTTGGAGGGTAGCTGATGTAACACAACTTTTTAAAAAAGGAGGGAGAGAGAAAACAGGGAATTATAGACCGGTTAGCTTGACATAGGTGGTGGGCAAAATGTTGGAATCAATTATTAAAGATGAAATAGCAGAACATTTGGAAAGCAGTGACAGGATCGGTCCAAGTCAGCATGGATTTATGAAAGGGAATTTTTTGAGGATGTAACTAATAGAGTGGACAGGGGAGAACCAGTGGATATGGTGTATTTGGACTTTCAAAATACTTTTGACAAGGTCCCACACAAAGAGATTAATGTGCAAAATTAAAACACATGGTATTGGGGGTCATGGATTGACGTGGATAGAGAACTGGTTGGCAGACAGGAAGCAGAGAGTCGGGATAAACGGGTCCTTTTCAGAGTGGCAGGCAGTGACTAGTGGAGTGCCGCAGGGCTCAGTGCTGGGACCCCAGCTATTTACAATATACATTAATGATTTAGATGAAGGAATTGAAAGTAATATCTCCAAGTTTGTAGATGAAACTAAGCTGGGTGGCGGTGTGAACTGTGAGGAGGATGCTAAGAGGCTGCAGGGTGACTTGGACAGGTTAGGTGAGTGGGCAAATGCATGGCAGATGCAGTATAATGTGGGGGCAAAAACAGGAAGGCAGAATATTATCTGAATGGTGACAGATTAGGAAAAGAGGAGGTGCAACGAGATCTGGGTGTCATGGTACATCAGTCATTGAAAGTTGGCAAGCAGGTACAGCAGGCAGTGAAGGCGGCAAATGGAATGTTGGCCTTCATAGCTAGAGGATTTGAGTATCGGAGCAGGGAGATCTTACTGCAGTTATACAGGGCCTTGGTGAGGCCACATCTGGAACATTGTGTTCAGTTTTGGTCTCCTAATCTGAGGAAGGACGTTCTTGCTATTGAGGGAGTTCACCAGAGTAATTCTAGGGATGGCTGGACTGACATATGAGGAGAGACTAGATCAACTGGGCCTGTATTCACTGGAGTTTAGAAGAATGAGAGGGGATCTCATAGAACCTACAAAATTCTGATGGGATTGGACAGGTTAGAGGCAGGAAGAATGTTCCCGATGCTGGGGAAGTCCAGAACCAGGGGTCACAGTCTAAAGATAAGGGGTAAGCCATTTAGGACCCAGATGAGGAGAAACTGCTTCACTCAGAGAGTTGTTAACCTGTGGAATTCTCTACCGCAGAAAGTTGTTGAGGCCAGTTTGTTAGATATTTTCAAAAGGGAGTTAGATATGGCCCTTACGGCTAAAGTGATCAAGGGGAATGGAGAGAAAGCAGGCAAGGGGTACAGAATGGCCGAATGGCCTACTCCTGCACCTATTTTCTATGTTTCTATATGGCCCCTCGAGCTCGCTCTGCCATTCAATGAGATCATGGCTGATCTGATCATGGACTGAGCTCCACTTCCCTGCCCGCTCCCCATAACCTTTATCCCCTTATCGATTAAGAAACCGTCTATTTCTGTCTTAAATTTATTCAATGTCCCAGCTTCCACAGCTCTCTAAGGCAGCAAATTCCAGATTCACAACCCTCTGAGAGAAGTAATTTCTCCTCATCTCAGTTTTAATTGGGCGGCCCCTTATTCTAAGATCATGCCCTCTAGTTCGAGTCTCCTCCATCAGTGGAAACATCCTCTCTGCATCCACCCTGTCAAGCCCCCTCATAATCTTATACGTCTCGATAAGATCACCTCTCATTCTTCTGAATTCCAATGAGTAGAGGTCCAACCTCCTCAACCTTTCCTGATAAGTCAATTCCCTCATCTCCGGAATCAACCGAGTGAACCTTCCATGAACTGCCTCCAAAGCAAGTATATCCTTTCGTAAATATTGAAACTAAAACTGCACGCAGTATTCCAGGTGTGGCCTCACCAATACCTTACATAGCTGTTGTAAGACTTCCCAGCTTTTATATTCCATCCCCTTTGCAATAAAGGCTAAGATACCATTGGCCTTCCTGATCACTTGCTGTACCTGCATACTATCCTTTTGTGTTTCATGCACAAGTACCTCCAGATCCCGCTGTACTGCGGCACTTTGCAATTTTTCTCCATTTAAATAATAACTTGCTCTTTGATTTTTTTCTGCCAAAGTGCATGACCTCACACTTTCCGACATTATACTCCATCTGCCATATTTTTGCCCACTCACTTAGCCTATGTCCTTTTGCAGATATTTTGTGTCCTCCTCACTCATTGCTTTTCCTCCCATCTTTGTATCGTCAGCAAACTTGGCTATGTTACACTCAGTCCCTTCTTCCAAGTCATTAATATAGATTGTAAATAGTTGGGGTCCCAGCACTGATCCCTGCGGCACCCCACTAGTTACTGATTGCCAACCAGAGAGTGAACCATTTATCCCGACTCTCTGTTCTCTGTCAGTTAACCAATCCTCTATTCATGCTAATATTTTACCCTCAACCTCGTGAACTTTTATCTTGTGCGGTAACCTTTTATGTGGCACCTTGTCAAATGCCTTCTGGAAGTCCAAATACATCACATCCACTGGTTCCCCTTTATCCACCCTGTTCGATACATCCTCAAAGAACTCCAGCAAATTTGTCAAACGTGACTTCTCCTTCATAAATCCATGCTGACTCTGCCTGACCCAATTTTGCTTTTCCAAATGTCCTGCTACTACTTCTTTAATAATGGACTCCAACATTTTCCCAACCACAGATGTTAGGCTAACTGGTCTATAGTTTCCTGCTTTTTGTCTGTCTCCTTTTTTAAATAGGGGTGTTATATTTGCAGTTTTCCAATCTGCTGGGACCTCCCCAGAACCCAGGGAATTTTGGTAAATTACAACCAATGCATCCACAATCCCTGCCGCTACTTTTCTTAAGACCCTAGGATACAGGGGATTTATCTGCCTTTCATCCCATTATCTTACTGAGTACCACCTCCTTAGTTATTATGATTGTGTTAAGTTCCTCCCCTCCTATAGCCCTGAGACTATTCACTGTTAGTGTCTTCTATCATAAAGACTGATACAAAATATTTGTTCAGAGTTTCTGCCATCTTTATGTTCCCCATTACTAATTCCCCGGTCTCATTCTCTAAGGGACCAACATTTACTTTAGCCACCCTTTTCCTTTTTATATACCTATAGAAACTCTTGCAATCTGTTCTTATATTTTGCGCTAGTTTACTTTCAAGGGAACTTTGGCAGAAAAAATCAAGGGGCAAGGGAATATATGTCGCTGACAATCCACAGGGCAACAAATACCCTATAACTGATCTCAGCAGTACAAATGTTTACAGCAATTAGCTTTAAAGGGACACATCAGATTGCATACAGCCCCATTCCATCGGCAGAATAGTAGCTTGCATGCTACAAGTCTTTCTCTACATGGTGCAATGCAATTGTCGTTGTAAAATAGCAAATTCTTCAATGTATCACGGGAAACCCATGGGAGCTCTACTACTACTGTTAAAGCACACTTCAGTCAAGCATTTCAATTTGACCTTTCACAACTTCACAAGCCAGATTCTGATTTTGTTACTCGAGTACTCGGACACCAATGGTGTGTGTGCGACTTTGCTAATCACCACTTACCTGACTTGGGAGATGCTCTCATTAATGAAGAAGTGTTCGTCCACAGCTGCACTCAGGTGGGCTGGATTGCTCAACAGGTATTTCTACAGAGCAGAAAATAATTGATCATGTCAAGAGTGTTCATCCGTTTAGTTGCTGAAACTGTTTTAATAAGCTTTTGAAAAGCCAAAGAAAAGGTTGTGTGCGTGTGGGAAAGAAGTTGAAAGAGTTTGTGTTCAAAAGGAGCACAATTGGTTCGAGTGGTCCTGAGTGAGGCTGAGCAATCAACACACGTGCTCCACATGCTCCACGTGCTCCACGTGCTCTGGAAGGGAACTTGTGCCTGATGGGGAAATGTAAACTCAGCCTCATGGTACTGGGATATCAGAGACAGTCCAAGGCACAAAGGGCACTCCATTTGCCAGCATACCATGTTCTCCAGTGTACTACACTACACAGGGACAGCACAGTTACCATCTATCCATCTACTGTTTACTGTACCTTTGCTGAAGAAAGGGTGGATATTTGAATCCAATCAAACAACACTGTTTTGATTTTTAATTTTACCCTCCTTAAAGCCACCTGTTTAATATTTAATCAGGATTTTACAGAGCCTGCTCCTGAGCCCTTTCATTGCACAGGTTCCCACGTGCCCGAGGATGTATTTATCCTCTTGGCTCACTCATGGTTTCATCTGTCATGGAGACAACAGTAAATCTTACTGAAATCCAGTAGTCTTGCTTTTACAATTATTAAAGGAATTCATGAAGTGTGTAAGAAATCTGGACTTTATTTGTGTACAAATACATGGCACAATAATGAAATTAAATGAAAAGCATGTAATGTCTGTTATTAAAACCGCGATCTGCCAGCTCTGTTCCCCACACACCAAATAAATTCACATTTTTATCAACATCGCCGTTTTCTGGAAAACTACTCAAAAGACAGAGTCAAGTAGTTCCCTCATGTCTCAGACAGCCATTAACTGTATAGCGTTGAACTGTGTCCCAGACTAGGTGCTCCCGTTTTTTCTCTCTGATTCTCAAACACATTATTGCCTCAGAGTTGTGTCAATTTCCCTCAAACCTCACTGCTCGAACCCCCGCAGCCTGGCTTCTGCTCTTCACATCACACTGAGACGGCCCTGGCCAAAGGCATTGGGCTGAATTTTCCCCATCATTCTGCACCGTTTTTTGGCCTACGCTGTTTTTTTTTGGAGCAGACTAAAATCTGCAAGTTTTGTCAAAGTTTCTGTGCCATTCTAAACTACTTACGTCCAATTTTTTTAGTTCCCGATTTTTTGACGTCACTGGGGGCGGAACCTGCCATTTCTGGCCATTTAAGTGAGTTTGGCCAAGTACGATTTTTTCTAAAACGGCGCAGTGCACCGTTTGGAAAAACCTTACCTACACTTAACAAAATCGACACAGAGAAGAAAAAATCAGTGGCGAGATGATGCCATTGTTTCAGCGGGACTTAAGAGATGGCATCAGGTTGGGAGGCCATCACGTGGTCATGGTTTGAGTTTACAAAGAGACAAATCAATTTTTAAAAATTAGGCTCTTGGAATGTTTACACCTGTTATAAAAATAGAAGTTCTTGGGGAAAGAAAAATCAGCAATGACACTACAGGATAAATTCAGTGTCCCTCGTTACCCTGGCAACCTCAGTTTGGCGCAGGCCTTAAACTCCACTGACAGAGATTTCGGACAATCTGCACCACTCCAAAATGAAAGGTTATGCCGGCGAAACTTGCAACTTTTTTTTTGGCACAGTCGGGCCATTAAAAAAATCAGATGTACCTCGATAACTGCACCAAAAATCGGCAATGTGGAATTTTAGGCCCATGATTAACATCATTGGTCATTGTGGCCTGTTTGCATTATCCTTTCTCTACCTCTGCAAATGTCTTCTATTTTCCAGTTCCATGGGACTGCCCTTGCCCTTCCTATTTCTTCAAATGTAGCCAATGCACCTCCAGCAACAACTTCGCTTCCCACTCCATCACCTCTGCAATCTCAAAACGATCACCCTCCGTCCATCTCCTCTTCCTCATTCACAAGCTTCCCCTTGGTCACGCAGTAACAGGAATAGAGTCAGCTTTCATATGTGTGCTGATGGTACAGCTCCAACTCATTCCATCCCAGGACCAATTGGTGCTGTTAGACTGCCTGTCTGACACTGATCCAAGGTCCGGATTGATGGGAGGTGGAGAAAGAACAGGTCTGGGTTGGTGGTATTGATTGCTATCCAGGTGCCCTTTGCTGGAGCTGCACATTTACGGGTGCTGGCTGGGGAGGAGCAAGCTCAGCTGTGAAGGTCCCTATTGCAGAACAGCACAAAGACCCCCATTGCCAGGGCTCATGAATGGCGACTTCAACAAGATTCTGGGAAGCTGCTGGGGCACCTGTGGATCTTTGTCCCAGCATGACTCACCTCGAGGGGGAGGGAGATAGAGGGAAAAATTCAGGAGGGGAGTGAAAAGATATAATGCAGAGCTGGGTGGGTGTTATTCCCTGAAATACATAGACTATAAATAATTAGCATAAAAACACCACCCAAAGGCAATAGTTGTGTGTTTAGCCTGCACTTGTGTAAGATCAAAGCACCATTATCTTTTTAACAGGAGTCATCAACAGGAATCAAACTGAGAGAATCAGTTGTATGGTCAAAAGACGATTTCTTAAAGCTTGTGTTGACTGACTATTACTGGGATTGAAATAGGACGCGACAATTAAAGGGAAGAACAATGACGACAGAGTGTTTGCTGTAATGTTTAAACTCAGAACCAAACATGACACTTTCCTAAACCTGGCAAACATTTGCAAACCCGACGGACACTGCACTCTGCGGAAAAAAACAAACCAATAAATAGAACACTAGAGGAAAATGTCAGTGCATTTTAGGGCCTAAAATTGCGGTCGGAGGCTTCCTTCGAACGAATGGTCCGACCCAAAACAAATCTATGAAAATACCTGTTGGTCCCGAAGGAACGTAGAATCCAGGTCGGAGGCCTAGATTTGCTGAGCAGCGTATGGGAAGTTGTCTTTCCGGTACAAGCTGGGGTCACATGGGCCTGGACCACCAATTACTATGCAGTATTCTCGTTGATAATAATGGGAACATTACATGATTACATTAATTTTTCTATGTTTTAAAAGTGTTGGGCTCATAAAAGTAAGCTATGCGCCTGCTTTTACCAGGCGTAAAAATGTTTGAAGGACATTCGCTGGGCATCATAGCCCAATTTCTCCCGCACGAATGTCTTTCTCCCAGGGATGCGTAGAATCTCTCTGCGAGGCCTCGCCGGAAGCATGCGCACTTCGCACGAACCTGGAGAGGCTGCAATTTCTGTCCCTGCAAGTTAACACTGTAAAAACTGCTGGCTGTGAATCAGATCTTTCAAAATACCACAAGAGGGCGACATTCCTCTCCATTTGACAAATGGCAGCCGACTAAAAGTTGAGCTGAAGTTGCAGAAATATATTTTATACAGGAGTTCTTAAACTTCTGAAGATAAGCTGTCAAAGAGATTTCATTTGGCTGGAATATTTTGTTACCAACTTCTGTAACTTATTCTTTTAAATATAAACAGCAACAAGAACCAAGAATATGTTGTTGCAGCGGTCAGAACAGAACTGTACCACCCATATTTTTTGCTCTTAAATTAGCGCCATTTTACTTTTCTGGTACAATCTTCTCTCCGAAGAGCTGGCAGGTAATCAATATTGTGTTGTAGATTTAGATTTAATTATGTTTTTAACTCAATTGAATTTCAAATGTTTGTCTTATAACGTTCCTGTGAAGCGCCTTGGGTCGTTTTATTACAGTAAAAGGTGCTATATAAATATGAGTTGTTCTCTCTATTTCTGATCATGCAGGTTTGGGACCAGTGGCTATTGAGTGGAATGCAGAGCCAGCAACTCCAGTGCTGCTGCACCACTCGCTACTTGGGTCAAATTAAACTCTGTGTGCAAATAGTGTCATGGGATCTTTAATGACCATCATAAAGGGCAGACAAGGCCTCGGTCCAAAGTCCATTCCGAAAGACTGCCTACCCGACAGTACAGTGCTCCCTCAGTACTGATCCTCCGACAGTTCGGTGCTCCCTCAGTACTGATCCTCCGACAGTTCGGTGCTCCCTCAGTACTGATCCTCCGACAGTTCGGTGCTCCCTCATTACTGACCCTCCGACAGTGCAGCACTCCCTCAGTACTGATCCTCCGACAGTTCGGTGCTCCCTCATTACTGACCCTCCGACAGTGCAGCACTCCCTCAGTACTGATCCTCCGACAGTTCAGTGCTCCCTCAGTACTGATCCTCCGACAGTTCGGTGCTCCCTCAGTACTGATCCTCCGACAGTGCAGCACTCCCTCATTACTGACCCTCCGACAGTGCAGCACTCCCTCAGTACTGACCCTCCGACAGTGCAGCACTCCCTCAGTACTGACCCTCCGACAGTGCAGCACTCCCTCAGTACTGATCCTCCGACAGTTCGGTGCTCCCTCAGTACTGACCCTCCGACAGTGAAGCACTCCCTCAGTACTGACCCTCCGACAGTGCAGCACTCCCTCAGTACTGACCCTCTGACAGTGCAGCACTCCCTCAGTACTGACCCTCTGACAGTGCAGCACTCCCTCAGTACTGACCCTCCGACAGTGCAGCACTCCCTCAGTACTGACCCTCTGACAGTGCAGCACTCCCTCAGTACTGACCCTCCGACAGTGCAGCACTCCTTCAGTACTGACCTTCCGACAGTGCAGTGTTCCCTCGGTACTGCCGCTCCGACAGTACAGTGCTCCCTCAGTACTGATCCTCCGACAGTTCGGTGCTCCCTCAGTACTGATCCTCCGACAGTGAAGCACTCTCTCAGTACTGACCCTCCGACAGTGCGGTGCTTCCTCAGTACTGACCCTCCAACAGTGCAGCACTCCCTCAGTACTGTCCCTCTGACAGTGCAGTGCTCCCTCAGTACTGTCCCTCTGACAGTGCAGCACTTTTCCTCAGTACTGCCCCTCCGACAGTGCAGTGCTCCCTCAGTACTGCCCCTCCAACAGTGCAGCACTCCCTCAGTACTGACCTTCCGACAGTGCAGCACTTCCTCAGTACTGCCCCTCCGACAGTGCAGTGCTCCCTCAGTACTGCCCCTCCAACAGTGCAGCATTCCCTCAGTACTGACCTTCCGACAGTGCGGTGCTCCCTCAATACTGTCCCTCTGACAGTGCAATGCTCCCTCAGTACTGCCCCTCTGACAGTGCAGTGCTCCCTCAGTACTGCCCCTCTGACAGTGTAGCCCTCGCTCAGTACTGTCCCTCTGACAGTGCGGTGCTCCCTCAGTACTGTCCCTCTGACAGTGCAATGCTCCCTCAGTACTGCCCCTCCGACAGTGCAGTGCTCCCTCAGTACTGCCCCTCCAACAGTGCAGCATTCCCTCAGTACTGCCCCTCTGACAGTGCAATGCTCCCTCAGTACTGCCCCTCTGACAGTGCAGTGCTCCCTCAGTACTGCCCCTCTGACAGTGTAGCCCTCGCTCAGTACTGCACCGGGAGTGTCAGCCTGGATTTTGTGCTCTAGTCTCTGGAGTGAGACTTGAACCCACAACCTTCCCACTTAGAGGTGAGAGTGCTACCCACTGAGCCACGGCTTATATAATCCCATTTGAAGATAACTGATGTGAGGGTGCAATTGAATAACAGTGATCTAACCCCTGTCCCTATTTTCACATTTTTTCTTTGTGGGAGGCTCATCAATCCTCAAGTAAGGTCTCTCCCATTCAGGGGCCTTGTACTAGTTTCACATCCCACCATCCACCTGCTGTACAACCCGCAAATCCCATGGCCAGCATCAAGGGGCTCTCCAAGTTGCATGATTTGGGTCTTTTGCCGCTGTCCATTTGTAGACGGGTGACTCAATCTGAACCATGGCTTTCCTAGAAGGCAAGTATATCCGCTTACATAAACATAAGAAATAGGAGCAGGAGTAGGCAATTTGGCCCACTTGGCTCCGCCATTCAATAAGATAACTGATCTGATCCTGGCCTCAACTCCACTTCCCCGCCCTCTCCCCATAACCCTTGACTCCTTTATCATTCAAAAATCTGTCTATCTGTGCCTTAAATATATTCAATGACCCAGCCTCCACAAAAATTCACGACCCTCTGAGAGAAGAAATTCCTCTTTTCCATTTTGAATGGGTGACTCCTTATTCTGAAACTATGCCCCCTAGTTCTAGATACCCCCCTAGGGGAAACATCCTCTCTGCATCTACCCTGTCAAGCCCCCATAGAATCTTATATGTTTCAATAAGATCACCTCTCAGTCTTCTAAACGTCAATGAGTATCGGTCCAACCGACTCAACCTTTCTTCATATAACAACCTCTCATCTCCGGAATCAACCTCGTGAACCTTCTCTGAACAGCCTCCAATGCAAGTATATCCTTCCTTAAATACGGAGACTAAAACTGTACACTGTACTCCAGGTGTGGCCTCACCAATACCCTGTACACTTGTAGCAGGGTTTCCCTACTTTTATACTCCATCCCCCTTGCAATAAAGGCCAACATTCCATTTGCTTTACTAATTACTTGCTGTAACTGCATACTAACTTTTCGTGTTTCATGTACAAGGAATCCCAGGTCCCTCTGTATTGCAGCACTTTGTAATCTCTCGCCATTTAAGTAATAATTTGCTTATTTATTTGGTGAGGTCTTTAAGATAAAGATTCAGTGTTAGATTAGCTCAGTTGTTAGAATTCGCCCATCTGAGTCAGAAGCTCGTGGGTTGAAGCCCTGCTTCAGGATTTTAGTATGTAATCTAGGCTGCCATCACAGTGCAGTACTGAGGGAGTGCTGCGCTGTCACAAGTCTCATCTTTTGGATGAGATTGCCTGACTCCAACCCTGCCTCAGCCCATCTGCTGCTGAAACCCTCATCCATGCCTTTGTTACCTCTAGACTCAACTGTTCCAAATCTCTCCTGGCTGGCCTTCCACCTTTCACCCCACATAAGATTGTGCTCAGCCTGAACTCTGCTGCCCATGTCCTAACTCACACCAAGTTCTATTCACCCATCACGACTGTGCTCGCAGACCTCCATTCGCTCTTGGTCTGGCAACGCCTCGATTTCAAAATTCTCATCCTGGTTTTTAAATCCCTTTTCGGTCTCGCCCCTCCCTATCGCTGTAATCTCCTACAGCCCCTCCCTATCTCTGTAATCTCCTCCTGCTCTTCCCTATCTCTGTAATCTCCTCCAGCCCCTCCCTATCTCTGTAATCTCCTCCAGCCCCTCCCTATCTCTCTAATCTCCTCCAGCCCCTCCCTATCTCTGTAATCTCCTCCAGCCCCTCTCTATCTCTCTAATCTCCTCCAGCCCCTCCCTATCTCTCTAGTCACCTCCAGCCCCTCCCTATCTCTCTAATCTCCTCCAGCCCCTCCCTATCTCTCTAATCTCCTCCAGCCCCTCCCTATCTCTCTAATCTCCTCCAGCCCCATAAGCCTTCACGATCGCTCCGCTCCTCCAATTCTGGCATCTTGCGTATTGCCGATTTTAATCACTCCACCATTGGCAGTCGTGCTTTTAGTTACCTGGGCCCTAAGCTCTGGAATTCCCTCCCTAAACCTCAGTCACTTTTTCCTCCTTTATGACGCTCCTTTATGTGGCTCGGTGTCAAATATTGGATTTCGAGTGGCTGCAAAACATTCTGGAGGGAGAGGGTGAACAGCCAGAGGTCGTGGTCCATATTGGTACCAATGACATAGATAGAAAGAGGGATGAGGTCCTGCAGGCAGAGTTTAGGGTGCTGGGAGAGAAATTGTCAGGTCCCTCATTGAAACTCTTGTGAACTCATCTATTTTTGGTGTGGAAGCAGGTCAGGACTGCCTAATACTACTATAATAAAAAGCAGGACCCCAAAGGTAGTAATCTCCAGGTTATTGCCAGTGCCACGTGCTAATGAGTACAGAAATAGGAGGATCGAAAAGATGAACGTGTGGCTGGAGAGATGGTGCAGGTGGGAGGGCTTTAGATTTCTGAGACATTGGGATAATTTCTGGGGGAGGTGGGACCTGTACAAGCTGGACGGGTTGTACCTCAACAGAGCCGGGACCAATATCCTCACCGGAGGGGGGGGGGGGGGGGGCAGGGGGGGGGTATGCTAGTACTGCTGGGGAGGGTTTACACTAGCAAGGGGATGGGAACCTGAGAACAGATTCAGAGGGGAAAGAAGCAAAGCTGGAACTGGGCAGCAGAAAAGTAGAAAGTGAATTTCGAAGACAGAGGAAACAAGGGCAGATGAGCTGAGAGCACAGAGACACTTGGGAGTGCGATATTATAGCCATTACTGAGACAGGATATACATACTTATGACAGATACCAAGAACTCAATGCTGCAGACACTCCAGAGGAGTATAAGAAGTGCAGGGGTTCAATTAAAAAATATATCAGGAAAGCAAAGAGCGAGCATGAAAGAATGTTGGCAAGTAAAATCAGGGAAAACCAAAAGATTTTTTATAAATACATTAAGAGCAAGAGGATAACTAGAGAAAGAGTGGGGCCTATTAGAGACCATAAAGGAAATCTGTGTGTGGTTGCAGAAGACGTGGGTATTAATGAATAGTTTGCATCTATTTTCACAAAAGAGAGGGGGATGCAGACGTTGCAATGAGGGAGGAGGAGTGTGAAATATTAGATGAGACAAACATAGTGAGAAAGGAAGTCTTAAGGGGCTTAGCAGTTTTGAAAGTAGATAAATGTATCTCAGGCTGTTAAGAGAAGCAAAAGAGAAAATAGCAGAGGCTCTCACCATCATTTCCCAGTACTCTCTGGCTTCAGGTGTGGTGCCGGAGGACTGGAGGACTGCTAATGTGGTACCTTTGTTTAAAAAGGGAGAAAAGGATAGACCGAGTAACTACAGGTTAGTCAGCCTAACCTCAGTGGTGGGAAAATTAGTGGAAAAAATCCTGAGGCACAGGATAAATCTTCATTTAGAAAGACACGACGAAGGGTCGTCGAACTGAAACGTTAACTCTGTTTTTCTCTCCACAGATGCTGCCTGACCCACTGAGATTTCCAGCATTTTCTGTTTTTATTTCAGATTCCAGCATCCGCAGTATCTTGCTTTTGGATTAATCAGGGACAGTCAGCATGGATTTGCGAAATGAAGATCGTGTCTGACTAACCTGATTGAATTTTTTGAGGCGGTAACAAGGAGGGTCGATGAGGGCAGTGCGTTTGATGTCGTGTATATGGATTTTAGCAAAGCTTTTGATAAGGTCCCACATGGCAGACTGGTCACGAAAGTAAAAATGGCAAGTTGGATCCAAAATTAGCTCAGAGTCAGGTTGATGGGTGTTTTTGTGACTGGAAGGCTGTATCCAGTGGGGTTCCACAGGGCTCAGTGCTGGGTCCCTTGATTTTTGTGCTATATATCAATGACTTGGACTTGAATATTGGGGAGTATGGTTAAGAAGTTTGCAGATGACACGAAAATAGGCTGTGTGGTAGATAATGAAGAAGAAAGCTGTGGTCTGCAAGAAGATATCAATGTACTGGTCAGGTGGGCGGAACAGTGGCAAATGGAATTCAATCTGGAGAAGTGTGAGGTAATGCTTTGGGGAGGGCTAACAAGGCAAGGGAATACACATTAAATGGTACGACACTGAAAAGTGTAGAGGAATAAAGGGATCTTGGAATGCAGGTCCACAGATCCCTGAAGTAGCAGGCCAGGTAGATAAGGTGGTTAAGAAGGCATATGGAATACTTGCCTTTATTAGTCAAGGCATGGAATACAAGAGCAAGGAGTTATGCTTGAACTGTATAAAACACTAGTTAGGCCGCAGCTGGAGTACTGTGTGCAGTTCTGGACACCACATTACAGGAAAGATGTGATTGCACTGGAAAGGGTGCAGAGGAGATTTTCAAGAATGTTGCCTGGACTGGAGAATTTTGGATATGTGGAAAAATTGGAGATGCTGGGTCTGTTTTCTTTGGAACAGAGAAGGCTAAGGGGAGACCTGATTGAGGTTTATAAAATTATGAGCAGACTGGATAGAGTGGATAGGAAGGACCTGTTTCCCTTGGCAGAGGGATCAACAACCAGGGGGCATAGATTTAAAGTAATTGAGGGGAGGTTTAGAGAAGATAGATGGGGAAATTTCTTCACCCAGAGAGGGATCTGGAACTCACTGCCTGAAAGGGTGGTAGAGGCAGAAACCCTCACCACATTTTAAAAAATACTTGGATGTGCACTTGACGTGCCATAACCCACAGAGTTACGGACCAAGAGCTGGAAAGTGGGATTAGGCTGGATAGCTCTTGGTCGGCCGGCGCAGACACGATGGGCCGAATGGCCTCCTTCCATGTGTAAATTTCTATGAATGCCCTTGAGAAGTGTCTTGGGATGTTTGGCTACATTAAAAGGCATTATATAAATGTAATTTCTATGATTCTATAACATGAGAAAAGGTTTAGGGCAAGACTGATTCTGTAGGAGAGGGTGATGTATCTATGGACACCCCACCAGCTAGTCCGCAAGGTTGCTGTCAGTATGGCAGGAGCTGAGACTGCATTGCTGCTTGGCAAGATCTGATGGCATGAAAAGCGAGAGGTTTTGCTGTTAGATTGCTATGTAGCAGACGTTGGTGGACGCACTTACATTGCTGATAATGCCCAATTAATTCTGAACATGGAGCCCAAAGTATCCCTTGAGAAAGGCTATTTTAATCTTGTACGGTTTCTATTCAATGCTGACTGATCTATGCAATAAAAGAAAGAAAGCAGGCAGCCATACCAGACTTGAACATACAAGTAATGGCCAGCTCAGTGCAGAATTTCACTCCAACTCAAAACTAATTGGATAAGCCCAGCTTTAATTGACAAAGTGATGGATTTTAGGTAACAAACTGTAATTGGATACTGGACAGACACAAACCCATTTAACTGTGCAAATCTGTACCAGTGGTAAGAAAATACAACAACATTAACTTTCAAGCTGACAGAGGATGCAAAATGGAAATTAATAAATGTGTATTTTTTGCTGATGTGTTTATTGCCCAAAGAAAACGTGCTTTTTCTCCGCTCGATCGATTTTATCAATTTCATTTTTTTTTAAACTCACTCGTGTGGATAAGAACATAAGAATTAGGAGCAAGAGTAGGCCATTCGGCCCCTCGAGCCTGCTCCGCCATTTAATAAGACCATGGCTGATCATCGACCACAACACCATTTTCCTGCACTATCCCCATATCCCTTGATTCCCTTAATATCCAAAATTCTATCGATCTCTGTCTTGAATATACTCCAAGAGTGAGCCTCCACAGCCCTCTGGGGTAGAGAATTCCAAAGATTCCCCACCCTCTGAGTGAAGAAGTTTCTCCTCATCTCAGTCCTAAATGGCCGACTCCTCATTCTGGGACTATGACTCCTGGTTCCAGACTCCCCAGCCAGAGGAAACATAGAAACATAGAAACATAGAAAATAGGTGCAGGAGTAGGCCATTCGGCCCTTCTAGCCTGCACCGCCATTCAATGAGTTCATGGCTGAACATGCAACTTCAGTACCCCATTCCTGCTTTCTCGCCATACCCCTTGATCCCCCTAGTAGTAAGGACTTCATCTAACTCCTTTTTGAATATATTTAGTGAATTGGCCTCAACAACTTTCTGTGGTAGAGAATTCCACAGGTTCACCACTCTCTGGGTGAAGAAGTTCCTCCTCATCTCGGTCCTAAATGGCTTACCCCTTATCCTTAGACTGTGTCCCCTGGTTCTGGACTTCCCCAACATTGGGAACATTCTTCCTGCATCTAACCTGTCCAAACCCATCAGAATTTTAAACGTTTCTATGAGGTCCCCTCTCATTCTTCTGAACTCCAGTGAATACAAGCCCAGTTGATCCAGTTTTTCTTGATAGGTCAGTCCCGCCATCCCGGGAATCAGTCTGGTGAACCTTCGCTGCACTCCCTCAATAGCAAGAATGTCCTTCCTCAGGTTAGGAGACCAAAACTGTACACAATACTCCAGGTGTGGCCTCACCAAGGCCCTGTACAACTGTAGTAACACCTCCCTGCCCCTGTACTCAAATCCCCTCGCTATGAAGGCCAACATGTCATTTGCTTTCCTAACCGCCTGCTGTACCTGCATGCCAACCTTCAATGACTGATGTACCATGACACCCAGGTCTCTTTGCACCTCCCCTTTTCCTAATCTGTCACCATTCAGATAATAGTCTGTCTCTCTGTTTTTACCACCAAAGTGGATAACCTCACATTTATCCACATTATACTTAATCTGCCATGCATTTGCCCACTCACCTAACCTATCCAAGTCGCTCTGCAGCCTCATAGCATCCTCCTCGCAGCTCACACTGCCACCCAACTTAGTGTCATCCGCAAATTTGGAGATACTACATTTAATCCCCTCATCTAAATCATTAATGTACAGTATAAACAGCTGGGGCCCCAGCACAGAACCTTGCGGTACCCCACTAGTCACTGCCTGCCATTCTGAATTCTCCCTGCATCTACCTTGTCAAGCCCTGTAAGAATTTTGTATGTTTCAATGAGATCACCTCTCATTCTTCTCAACACTAGAGAATATAGGCCTAGTCTCTCAATCTCTCCTCATAGGACATTCCCCCGCATCCCAGGAATCAGTCTGGTGAACCTTCGTTGCACTCCCTCTATGGTAAGTATATCCTTCCTTCGATAAGGAGAACAAAACTGTGCACAATACTCCAGGTGTGGTCTCACTAGGGCCCTATATAATTGCAGTAAGATGACTTGGGGTAGCAATTCCACCCCCACCCCCCCGCTCGAAACGGGGCTCACGTACACCATTTGAATGATTTTCAGGTCGCCTCTTGAATGACATTCGGCTCTTTGTTTTTTTTCTCCCTTGGATCCGGAAGTTGCTCTTAATGGGGGCGGTGACAACAGTTGAGGGACAGAAGTTGGGAGCGGTGCAAAGTGACTGCCGCGATGATGTCATCACGGCGCCACATCACCACAGCTCTGCCCTTCACTTAAAGGGGAGAGCCTTCGCGATTTTAAAACTGGCCCACTGGGCCACCAGGGAGGGTTTCGGCCTGTTGGCGGCCCGCCCGAACTCAGGGGCATAAAACCATGGCAGCAGCCGCAGTGCGCCCTCCCCTGTAACGGAAGCCACATCGCCGTTGCTGAAGGCCACAGCCTCACTGGACCACTGGGAAAAACAGGTTTTGGCACCGCCAGGCGGGCCGAAGTTTTTCAAAGAGGAATGTCGCCGTCGAGGTGTGAGATTGGCGGAGCACACGGTGATGACTGCTTAAGACGGATCAGCAGCAGTGGAGCGGTAGTGGCGGGGGGGGATTGGGGTACCACCAGGAAAACTTAGGAGGGCAATTAGGCTATCAACGGCCATTCCTTAAAAAGTCAGCGGCCACTCCACTTCGCAGCATAGTCGCTGATTTGCGGTGGTAACAGGCCTTAAGGAGAGGGGTAATTTTGGCCCCCTTACTCTTGTACTCAAATCCTATTGTAATAAAGGCCAAATTACCTTTTGCTTTCTTAATTGCTTGCTGTACCTGCATGTTAACTTTCAGTGATTCGTGTACAAGGCCACCCAGGTCCCTCTGAACACCAACATTTCCCAATCTCTCACCATTTAAAAAATACTCTGCTTTTCTATTTTTCCTACCAAAGTGGATAACTTCACATTTCTCCATAGTACCATTTGCCACGTTCTTGTCCACTCACTTAGCCTGCCTATAAACTCTTGAAGTCTCTTTGCATCCTCCTCACAACTTACATATCTACCTAGCTTTGTGTCATCAGCAAACTTGGATATATTACATTTGGTCCCCTCATCCAAATCATTGATATAGATTGTGACTAGCTGGGACCCAAACACCGATCCTTGCGGCACTCCACGAGTTACAGCCTGCCAACCCGAAAATGACCCATTTGTTCCTACTCTCAGCTTTCTGTCCGTTAACCAATCCTCAATCCGTGCTAGAATATTACCTCCAATCCCATGAGCCCTAGTTTAATAACCTCTTGTGTGGCACCTTATCGAATGCCTTCTGAAAATCAAAATACACCACTTCCACTGGTTTCCCCTTATCTATTCTGCTAGTTACAACCTCAAAAAACTCTAACAGATTGGTCAAACATGATTTCCCTTTCATAAATCCGTGTTGACTCTGCCCAATCCTATTATTATTTTCTAAGTGCCCTGTTACCACAACCTTAATAATAGATTCGAGCATTTTCCCTAAAGCTGATGTCAGGCTAACTGGTCTGTAAGTTCCCTGTTTTCTCTCTCCGTCCTTTCTTAAATAGCGGGGTTATATTAGCTACCTTCCAATCTGTGGGAACCATTCTAGAATCGATGGAACTTTGGAAGATGACAACCAGTGCATCCACTATCTCTATAGCCACTTCTTTCAAATGTCTAGGATGTAGGCCATCAGGTCCAGGAGATTTATCAGCTTTCAGTCCTATTAAGTTCTCCAGTACTATTTTTTTTACTAATACTAATTTCTTTCAGTTCCTCATTCTCGCGAGATCCTTGGTTCTCCACTAGTTACAGAATTTTTTAATGTCTTTTTCCGTGAAGACAGACACAAAGCATTTGTTTAATTTCTCTGCGATTTCCTTATTCCTCATTCTAATTTCTCCTGTCTCAGCCTGTAAGGGACCCACATTTACTTTCGTTAATCTTTTCCTTTTTACATACATATAGAAACTTTTACTTTCTGTTTTTATGTCTCTCGCTAGTTTACTCTCTTATTCTATTTTCCCTTTCTTTATCAAAAAGACAGATCAAAATTAAATAGTCCCACTAATGATCCAATATACTGATATTTTAAGTTTCCCCTTTCAGATCAACTAGCCCTAAAAATAAGGGTACAATTCATGAGGCATATAAAGCTATTAAACTACAAACAAACTTAACCAAGGAACATTAGTTCCACTGCGAGTGGATTCTTACCTTTTAAATAATGCCTGCGCTAAAATTCAATTTTTGACTTGAGTAACATTGCTGCTACACATAATTGGGATGTAATTAGCAGTAAAGACTATATCAAGTCTTGATATAGCTCCACAATAATACTGCAAATGCTAACACCCATTAGTGCATTGCCTTGGAAACGGAAGGTTTTGTGAAGTAAAAACTCCAGCTATTTTCATTCTTGAATCAATGTCCAAAGATGGATGCTCTGGCATTCGTCAATTCTACCGTTCACTATTTTTTTTCTCCTGTCTAGATGATAATTTATTCACAGATTTAAAAAAAAATGAAAATCCCAGCACAGCTCACATTCACACGATTATATTTCTCAGCCTGTCACATACCACGCTGGCAGACACAATTACACTGGATTTGTTTTACAACTCCCCTCAAATTCTCTCTCAATTAACGGCCATCCATTTTTACACCCCAGTTTCAAATTGTGCAGATAAGTGCTGATTTCGTCATTAACATATGTGGCGAGCCTGGTGTTTCTATGGAAATCCGCTTTGACTAAGTGAATAAACAATTGTGTAACAACAGCTTTGGAGACCAATGACATCACTCTTGCCACCACACAGATTTACAACGCTCAAGAATTTGAGACATTCGGTAAGAAATGCATTCTGGCATGTGCACATAAAATTGATAGCTTACCTGTCTCCTCATAAAATCCTCAGAAATATTCTCCCCCGTGACTGGTGGCTGCATCAGCCCTGCGATTAATAGCATTCTATTTAAACCAATAGCAGCAGAGAACTGCAGTGTTTGATGATAGGAGATCAGTTCTTTATACCTGGAAGAAAGGTAAACAAGATAAGAAAGGAATCTAACTGAGATTCATCGTGGTGAGGACATTAAAGATGACTCAGAACAACTTGGTTTTCCAGTTTTGGCAGTAAGCAATGACATGGGTTAAATGGAAGGCAAGTTCTCTCCACTCTGTTCAACATGCATTTTGTTATTTTTCTACTCCAACTGTCTCCTTACCCTTTCTCCCCTGGCACATACCAAGGGATGGTTGCAAGTGCCATTCAGGGCCCCATCGCCAGCTGGGTCTCTTGCATGCATGTGCTTGAACAATGACTGCAGATTCGCAGAGTTAAATCCTCTCCTGTCCTTACATACACAGGGATGACTGGTTACTGGTCAAGAATGGGAACCCTGGTCCATTTCTCCCTGGCCTTCGTAAGGGATCGAGGCTGATTGCAGCTCTTCCATGTTTTGCCCAGGTGAGATCATCAAACTTACCATGGAGCAGCCATCAAACCTGCTACTGTTAGGTCGAGTGTCATGACATGGCGATGCCATCTGGGCAAGAGGCATTGTGGGAAAGAAAGAGCCCCAACCAGTGCTAATATTTCCAGTCATCAAATCAACTATGCTTGTGACCAAAATGAAGGGCCTATATGGTGGCAAATCAAGCTTCACTGAGCATCACTGAGCCTCACAGAACCTTACGGAGCATCACAGAGCCTCACGGAGCATCACAGAGCATCACATAGAAACATAGAAACATAGAAAATAGGTGCAGGAGTAGGCCATTCGGCCCTTCTAGCCTGCACCGCCATTCAATGAGTTCATGGCTGAACATTCAACTTCAGTACCCCATTCCTGCTTTCTCTCCATACCCCTTGATCCCCCTAGCAGTAAGGACCTCATCTAACTCCTTTTTGAATATATTTAGTGAATTGGCCTCAACAACTTTCTGTGGTAGAGAATTCCACAGGTTCACCACTCTCTGGGTGAAGAAGTTCCTCCGCATCTCGGTCCTAAATGGCTTACCCCTTATCCTTAGACTGTGACCCCTGGTTCTGGACTTCCCCAACATTGGGAACATTCTTCCTGCATCTAACCTGTCTAACCCCGTCAGAATTTTATATGTTTCTATGAGGTCCCCTCTCATTCTTCTGAACTCCAGTGAATACAAGCCCAGTTGATCCAGTCTTTCTTGATAGGTCAGTCCCGCCATCCCGGGAATCAGTCTGGTGAACCTTCGCTGCACTCCCTCAATAGCAAGAATGTCCTTCCTCAGGTTAGGAGACCAAAACTGTACACAATACTCCAGGTGTGGCCTCACCAATGCCCTGTACAACTGTAGCAACACCTCCCTGCCCCTGTACTCAAATCCCCTTGCTATGAAGGCCAACATGCCATTTGCTTTCTTAACCGCCTGCTGCACCTGCATGCCAACCTTCAATGACTGATGTACCATGACACCCAGGTCTCTTTGCACCTCCCCTTTTCCTAATCTGTCACCATTCAGATAATAGTCTGTCTCTCTGTTTTTACCACCAAAGTGGATAACCTCACATTTATCCACATTATACTTCATCTGCCATGCATTTGCCCACTCACCTAACCTATCCAAGTCGCTCTGCAGCCTCACAGCATCCTCCTCGCAGCTCACACTGCCACCCAACTTAGTGTCATCCGCAAATTTGGAGATACTACATTTAATCCCCTCATCTAAATCATTAATGTACAGTGTAAACAGCTGGGGCCCCAGCACAGAACCTTGCGGTACCCCACTAGTCACTGCCTGCCATTCTGAAAAGTACCCATTTACTCCTACTCTTTGCTTCCTGTCTGACAACCAGTTCTCAATCCATGTCAGTACACTACCCCCAATCCCATGTGCTCTAACTTTGCACATCAATCTCTTGTGTGGGACCTTGTCGAACGCCTTCTGAAAGTCCAAATATACCACATCAACTGGTTCTCCCTTATCCACTCTACTGGAAACATCCTCAAAAAATTCCAGAAGATTTGTCAAGCATGATTTCCCTTTCACAAATCCATGCTGACTTGGACCTATCATGTCACCTCTTTCCAAATGCACTGCTATGACATCCTTAATAATTGATTCCATCATTTTACCCACTACCGATGTCAGGCTGACCGGTCTATAATTCCCTGTTTTCTCTCTCCCTCCTTTTTTAAAAAGTGGGGTTACATTGGCTACCCTCCACTCCATAGGAACTGATCCAGAGTCAATGGAATGTTGGAAAATGACTGTCAACGCATCCACTATTTCCAAGGCCACCTCCTTAAGTACTCTGGGATGCAGTCCATCAGGCCCTGGGGATTTATCGGCCTTCAATCCCATCAATTTCCCCAACACAATTTCCCGGCTAATAAGGATTTCCCTCAGTTCCTCCTCCTTACTAGACCCCCCGACCCCTTTTATAACCGGAAGGTTGTTCGTGTCCTCCTTCGTGAATACCGAACCAAAGTACTTGTTCAATTGGTCCGCCATTTCTTTGTTCCCCGTTATGACTTCCCCTGATTCTGACTGCAGGGGACCTACATTTGTCTTTACTAACCTTTTTCTCTTTACATATCTATAGAAACTTTTGCAATCCGTCTTAATGTTCCCTGCAAGCTTCTTCTCATACTCTATTTTCCCTGCCCTAATCAAACCCTTTGTCCTCCTCTGCTGAGTTCTAAATTTCTCCCAGTCCCCAGGTTCGCTGCTATTTCTGGCCAATTTGTATGCCACTTCCTTGGCTTTAATACTATCCCTGATTTCCCTTGATAGCCACGGTTGAGCCACCTTCCCTTTTTTATTTCTATGCCAGACAGGAATGTACAATTGTTGTAGTTCATCCATGCGGTCTCTAAATGTCTGCCATTGCCCATCCACAGTCAACCCCTTAAGTATCATTCGCCAATCCATCTCAGCCAATTCACGCCTCATACCTTCAAAGTTAGCCTTCTTTAAGTTCTGGGCCATGGTCTCTGAATTAACTGTTTCATTCTCCATCCTAATGCAGAATTCCACCATATTATGGTCACTCTTCCCCAAGGGGCCTCGCACAACGAGATTGCTAATTAATCCTTTCTCATTACATAACACCCAGTCTAAGATGGCCTCCCCCCTAGTTGGTTCCTCGACATATTGGTCTAAAAAACCATCCCTTATGCACTCACACGGAGCATCACAGAGCATCATGGAGCCTCACGGAGCCTCACGGAGCATCACTGAACATCACAGAGCATCACAGAGCATCACGGAGCCTCATGGAGCCTCATGGAGCATCACTGAACATCAGGGAACATCACGGAGCCTCACTGAGCATCACAGAGCATCACTGAGCATCAGGGAACATCACGGAGCCTCACTGAGCATTATGGAGCATCGTGAGCCTCACTGAACATCACTGAGCATCATTGAGCATTACTAGGGGTCTCACTGAGACTTGATTTTGACTCTGGCAGCAACCTGAGCTAAATGTCTCTCTCTTACCTTTTTCTTCAATGTTCTCATTTCCCACCTATGACCTTTGGTGTTGAAGTAATATGCACACTCCTCTGCCCTATCTAATATGCTTACAATCCATATGCTGCTAACGAGCAGCAAAGTTATGACCCCCTTTTGATAATGGGAAATTCAGTGTCAAACATAATCAGAGATCACACCACCATTAAATGGGAAACTGGCCAGATTTTCCCCATCTATGGAGTATCCAGCAATTTAGAATATGACAATCGATCTGAATAGAACACAGCAATGTTTTGCACAGCACTATCTTGGCCAGCTGTACGCCAACCATGCTACATCATATCACAGGCGCTGAGGTCATAGCCACCTGGAATTTGACCTAAAATTAGGATTGCTGTACTAATTGTCCTTGAGAAGGTGGTGGTGAGCCGCCTTCTTGAACCGCTGCAGTCCATGTGGTGAATGTATTCCCACAGTGCTGTTATGGAGGGAGTTCCAGGATTTTGACCCAGCGACGATGAAGGAACGTAGATATATTTCCAAGTCAGGATGGTGTGTGACTTGGAGAGGAACTTGCAGGTGATGGTGCTCCCACACGCCTGCTACCCTTGTCCTTCTGGGTGGTAGAGGCCATGGGTTTGGGGGGTGCTGCCGAAGAAATCTTGGCGAGTTGCTGCAGTGCATCTTGTAGATGGTACACACTGCAGCCAGGGGGCGCCGGTGGTGGAGGGAGTACCAATCAAGTGGGCTGCTTTGTTCTGGATGGTATCAAACTTCTTGAGTGTTGTTGGAGCTGCACTCATCCAGGCAAGTGGGGAGTATTACATCACACTCCTGACTTGTGCCTTGTAGATGATGGAAAGACTTTGGGGAGTCATGAGGTGAGACACTCACCGCAGAAAGCCACTGACCTGCTCTTGTTGCCACAGTATTTATGTGGCTGGTCCAGTTAAGTTTCTGGTCAATGGTGACTCCCAGGATGTTGATGGTGATGGGATTCGGCGATGGTAATGCCGTTGAATGTCAAGGGCAGTGGTTAGACTCTCGCTTGTTTGTGCAGCAATGGAAATTGTGATATTGGGCATTAAACTCTGCATCATGGTGGATTCCAACGGTGTGCTGATCGAGATGACCACACACTCCATGTTAAAATGATGGGCTCCAAGGTGTCTGCAAAGCCCTGTGCCAAGTTGGAGCTGGATGCCTGCAAGCAGCTTTTCTGATGAGCATGGATTGTAAATTGGATACAAGGTAAAAGCAGAGAAGATCTCCACAGGAAAGCCATTTCAATGTGTCAATGTGGTCACCTGTGTGTTACAGTAATAACATTCATGGCAAGAGTCGATTGCGGCAATAAACCAATTTCAGGCGGTTGACTGGCTGGGTGTTTTGTTTACATTGTCAGTCTGTCAGTATTTGTATGTACCTTTGATGTACCATGATTTATTGAT
The DNA here is from genome assembly GCF_044704955.1 of Pristiophorus japonicus. Lineage (NCBI taxonomy): Eukaryota > Metazoa > Chordata > Chondrichthyes > Pristiophoridae > Pristiophorus > Pristiophorus japonicus. The sequence goes on along the minus strand of NC_091977.1, from coordinate 272,189,182 downwards.
TGAACTCGATATTCCATGTGTACTAAGTTCTGATTTTGTATAAGAGATGTGAGTGAAAACTGTTTTGAGCATACACTGTAATTGGGAGTGCATGTCTCAAAAGTAGGGAGCATGCACTGGTTTTGTGAAGTGCATGTCTCAGTAACTTTCATATTGGTTTTTGTGTAGTATGAAGTTTTAATAAAGACCTGATCCTGCCATTACTGCAACTGAGTGTGTGCATAATCTGACGTTTAAAGTAACTAAATGAAAAAAAGCAACAAAGCAGTCCAACAGCCTGGCACATCGAAGTCCTCATCTGACTCCTCTGCACCAGAACACATGTGCGACCGTGCCCTCTGGTGAGCTATCCTGGACTGGAGGGTAGCTAATGTAATACCACTTTTTAAGAAGTGAGGGTGAGAGAAAACGGAATTATAGACTGGTTAGCCTGACATCAGTAGTGGGGAAAATGCTGAAATCAATTATTAAAGATGTAATAGCAGCAGATTGGGAAAGCAGTGACAGGATCGGTCCAAGTCAGCATGGATTTATGAAAGGGAAATCATGCTTGACAAATCTTCTAGAATTTTTTGAGGGTGTAACGAGTAGAGTGGACAAGGGAGAACCAGTGGATGTGGTGTATTTGGACTTTCAAAAGGCTTTTGACAAGGTCCCACACAAGAGATTGGTGTGCAAAATTAAAGCACATGGTATTGGGGGTAATGTATTGACGTGGATAGAGAACTGGTTGGCAGACAGGAAGCAGAGAGTCAGGATAAACGGGTCCTTTTCAGAATGGCCGGCAGTGACTAGTGAGGTGCCGCAGGGCTCAGTGCTGGGACCCCAGCTATTTACAATATACAGCAATGATTTAGATGGAGATTGAGAGTAATACCTCCAAGTTTGCAGATGACACTAAGCTGGGTGGCGGTGTGAGCTGTGAGGAGGATGCTAAGAGGCTGCAGGGTGACTTGGACAGGTTAAGTGAATGGGCAAATGCATGGCAGATGCAGTATAACGTGGATAAATGTGATGTTATTCACTTTGGTGGCATAAACACGAAGGCAGAATATTATCTGAATGGCGGCAGATTAGGAAAAGGGGAGGTGCAACGAGACCTAGGTGTGATGGTACATCAGTCATTGAAGGTTGGCATGCAGGTGCAGCAGGCGGTGAAGAAGGCAAATGGCATGCTGGCCTTCATAGCTAGGGGATTTGAGTATAGGAGTAGGGAGGTCCTGCTGCAGCTGTACAGGGCCTTGGTGAGGCCTCACCTGGAATATTGTGTTCAGTTTTGGTCTCCTAATCTGCTATTGAGGTAGTGCAGCGAAGGTTCACCAGACTGATTCTCGGGATGGCAGGATTGACATATGAGGAGAGACTAGATTGACTGGAGTTTAGAAGAATGAGAGGGGATCTCATAGAAACATATAAAATTCTGACGGGACTGGACAGGTTAGATGCAGGAAGAATGTTCCTGATGTTGGGGGAGTCCAGAACCAGGGGTCACAGTCTAAGGTGTAAGCCATTTAGAACTGAGATGAGGAGAAACTTCTTTACTCACAGAGAGTTGTTAACTTGTAGAATTCTCTTCCGCAGAGAGTTGTTGATGCCAGTTCGTTAGGTATATTCAAGAGGGAGTTGGATATGGCCCTTATGGCTAAAGGGATCAAGGGGTATGGAGAGAAAGCAGGAAAGGGGAACTGAGGTGAATGATCAGCCATGATCTTATTGAATGGTAGTGCAGGCTCGAAGGGCTGAATGGCCTACTCCTGCACCTATTTTCTATGTTTCCCCTCACCCTGGCTCCTGCACTTGTGCCCGGTGTCTCACCACATGCAGATCCTTCCCCTATCCTAGCCTCTAAAGTACACGTACTGTCAGTGTCTGAGCTGGTGGCTGCAAGTGTAAGATCAAGTGATGGTGTCTCTTCATCGTCACTGCCTTATTCCCCTTCCTGCATTGACTGGGAAGGCTCCAGTTCTTGGAAATGAAAACGGGACAAGGGTTTGATTGTGGTAAGGGGAGAGTGTATTCTTACAGCATCTGAGTCTGAAGATGTGGGATGAGGGCGATGTGGATGAGAGGAGGAGGATTAGGTATGCAGATACCCTCATCATCGATCCCTCTAGCCCGCCAGTGCCCACGGTCTCAGTGATGCCCCTTCCCATGATGACCGGCGCTGTCTCCTCCATGGGGGTTAAAATATGCAGACGCTCTCATCCTCCTCCAGTTCTTTGCTGCTGTCTGTTGTTATTCACCACCTTCTCCTGCACAAAAGAGGGAAGTGTGTCAGTGAGTGTCCTGCAATATGTTTGGATGATGTGGCTGTCATGGTTGAATAGCTGCAGTGTGTGTGACCTGTGACTTGAGGGTACAAGGCTTGCAACAGTGTTTGTGAGAGTGAGGTAAAGTTTGTGAGAGTGAGGTAAAGCATGTGAATTGAAGTGCTGAGTACTGACTGTTGTAAATAGTGGGTTGCTGGGTGATGGGGTTTTAGTGAATTGAGCAGTGGATGAGGCTAGTGATGCAGTTGGTAGGATAAATAAATTCCAATTGGAGATAAACTCACTCACCCTGACATAGAAACAGAGAAAATAGGTGCAGGAGTAGGCCATTCGGCCCTTCGAGCCTGCACCACCATTCAATGAGTTCATGGCTGAACATGCAACTTCAGTACCCCATTCCTGCTTTCTCGCCATACCCCTTGATCCCCCTAGTAGTAAGGACTACATCTAACTCCTTTTTGAATATATTTAGTGAATTGGCCTCAACAACTTTCTGTGATAGAGAATTCCACAGGTTCACCACTCTCTGGGTGAAGAAGTTTATCCTCATCTCGGTCCTAAATGGCTTACCCCTTATCCTTAGACTGTGACCCCTGGTTCTGGACTTCCCCAACATTAATAAGAACATAAGAACATAAGAATTAGGAACAGGAGTAGGCCATCTAGCCCCTCGAGCCTGCTCCGCCACCCAACAAGATCATGGCTGATCTGGCCGTGGACTCAGCTCCACTTACACGCCCGCTCCCCATAGCCCTTAATTCCCTTATTGGTTAAAAATCTATCTATCTGTGATTTGAATATATTCAATGAGCTAGCCTCAACTGCTTCCTTGGGCAGAGAATTCCACAGATTCACAACCCTCTGGGAGAAGAAATTCTTTCTCAACTCGGTTTTAAATTGGCTCCCCCGTATTTTGAGGCTGTGCCCCCTAGTTCTAGTCTCCCCTACTAGTGGAAACAACCTCTCTGCCTCTATCTTGTCTATCCCTTTCATTATTTTAAATGTTTCTATAAGATCACCCCTCATCCTTCTGAACTCCAATGAGTAAAGACCCAGTCTACTCAATCTATCATCATAAGGTAACCCCCTCATCTCCGGAATCAGCCTAGTGAATCGTCTCTGTACCCCTTCCAAAGGTACTATATCCTTCCTTAAGTAAGGTGACCAAAACTGCACGCAGTACTCCAGGTGCGGCCTCACCAATACCCTGTACAGTTGCAGCAGGACCTCCCTGCTTTTGTACTCCATCCCTCTCGCAATGAAGGCCAACATTCCATTCGCCTTCCCGATTACCTGCTGCACCTGCAAACTAACTTTAGCCCCAGGTCCCTCTGCACTGCAGCATGTTGTAATTTCTCCCCATTCAAATAATATTCCCTTTTACTGTTTTTTCTCCCCGATGGTGGATGACCTCACATTTTCCGACATTGTATTTCATCTGCCAAACGCTTAACCCATTCACTTAACCGATCCAAATCTCTTTGCAGCCTCTCTGTGTCCTCTACACAACCCGCTTTCCCACTAATCTTTGTGCCATCTGCAAATTTTGTTGCACTACACTCTGTCCCCTCTTCCAGGTCATCTATGTATATTGTAAGCAGTTGTGGTCCCAGCACCGATCCCTGTGGTACACCACTAACCACCGATTTCCAACCCGAAAAGGACCCATTTATCCCAACTCTCTGCTTTCTGTTAGCCAACCAATTCTCGATCCATGCTAATACATTTCCTCTGACTTCGCGTACCTTTATCTTCTGCAGTAACCTTTTGTGTGGCACCTTATCGAATGCCTTTTGGAAATCTAAATACACCACATCCATCGGTACACCTCTATCCACCATGCTCGTTATATCCTCAAAGAATTCCAGTAAATTAGTTCAACATGATTTCCCCTTCATGAATCCATGTTGCGTCTGCTTGATTGCACTATTCCTATCTCGATGTCCTGCTATTTCTTCTTTAATGATAGCTTCAAGCATTTTCCCCACTACAGATGTTAAACTAACCAGCCTATAATTACCTGCCTTTTGCCTGCCCCCTTTTTCACTCTTTTCACTCTTTTTTTTAAACATTCACTCTCTCCACCACCGGCGCATCGTGGCTGCAGTGTGTACCATCTACAAGATGCACTGCAGCAACTCGCCAAGGCTTCTTTGGCAGCACCTCCCAAACCTGCGACCTCTGCCACCTAGAAGGACAAGGGCAGCAGGCGCATGGCAACACCATCACCTGCAAATTCCCCTCCAAGTTACTCGTGTGAGATTGTTAAACTTCTTCCTGCTCTGTCTCCATGTTCTTGGAGCAATATTCTTGGTATTAACCTCTGCCGCTACTTGTTCCCACTGTCTCCTGAACATCTGCCCGACCCCCCCCTCCCCTGTGGATACAGGATGTCTCATCTTCTTTCCACCTCTTCTACCAAGACCTCCAGTGTAGTGTCTGAAAACCTTGGTGCACACTCTCCTGCATGTTCAGCCATTGCTCAAAGTATCACAGCACAAATTCAGTTTTCAAATGACTCCCACCACTTCTTGCAGCCACAATGCACCTCCTCTTTAAGAGGTGCAGGCTGCCTTTAAGTAGTGCTAGCTACTTGCGGTATCGGGCCCGCTGCTGATGCGTGCAGCCAAAGAACAGTAGCGCTGGTTGTATGCAGCAATCATGTAAAGTGTATTGCAATCCCCACACCTGTTTTTGGGAGTGAGCCAATTTCTCCTCCAGTGAATGCAGCCTGAATCCTGAGTCAGATCCCGACCTGACATTGAAGCAGATTGGATTGAAGCTTCCTGTAGAGGTTGTCTCACTCCACTTCGCAGCAGTCAGTTTCTTGACACCCAACCTATACTCAAGTTTGGCATCAATGCAAAGTCAAAACTGCATCACTACATTTGAAGACACTGAATTGGCGCCTTAAAGGACAAAATCTCAAATCTAAACCTTCAATGTTCTTCCTTCCTTTCTTTTTTATTCTGTTTATGAATTCAAGCTGATTCTCCTCAAATAGTTTTGGAGGTTTAGTCTTCAAAAATAATTCAAGGAAAATGGAACTGTTTAAAGAAGCTTGCTTTGAGATGTCAAACCTCAAAAGTTTGCCGAATTGAATTTAAAATTCATAGCCAGCTGTCAGAGTGTTCGTTTCACAACAACCCACTGAAAATAAATTCCAGAGAAAAATCTCCTCACTTTCAAAAATAGAAGACTTGAATCCAAATGAGTGTTCTGCACATTTGATTGTGTCTGCCCTGGCCTCGCATGAAAGATGATTTTACATCAGTTACATAGTTTAACAGTGACTGAGAAGACAGACTGACGTGCTAAGGAGATATCCTTCATCACAGACGAACAAGGACACAGAATATATTCTGGGTGGGAGAGTTCCCACCCAGTGGTGGCATTACCAAGAGCAGCTCGGTACTATTCCCACAGATCGAGCTGGCCGAGTCCTGAGGGACATAGTTGCCAGACTGGACTTGTGGCAGAAGCTGACAGAACCAACACAAGGGAATAACTTATTGCTCTTGTCCTCACCAATCTACCTATTGTGATGCATCTGTCCATGAAAGTGTTTGTAGGATTGACCACCACACAGTCCTGACACTGAGGACACCCTCCATCATGTTGTGTGGCACTGCCACCATGCTAGATAGATGGGGTAGATTCAGAACAGATCTAACAGCTCAAAACTGGGCATTGATGAGACTCTGTGGGCCATCAGCAGCAGCAGAATTGTATTCTACCATAATATATAACCTCATGGCCTGGCATATCCCTCACTCTAACATTACCATCAAGCCAGGGCACCAACCCTGGTTCAATGGAGTGCAGAAGAGCATGCCAGGAGTAGAACCATGTGCACCTAAAAATGAGGTGCCAACCTGGGGAAGCTGCAACACAAGATGCATGTTAAACAGTGGAAGCAGCATGCTGTAGACAGAGCTAAGCGATCCCACAACCAACGGATCAGATCAAAGCTCGGCAGTCCTGCCACATCCTGTCGTGAATGGTGGTGGACAATTAAACAACTAACGGATGGAGGAGGCCCCATGAATTTCTCCATCCTCAATGATGGTAGAACCCAGCAAACGAGTGCAAAAGACAAGGCTGAAGCGTTTGCAACCATCTTCAGCCAGAAGTACAGCCTCCTCCTGAGGTCCCCACCATCACAGAAGCCAGACTTCAGCCAATTCGATTCACTCCACATGATATCAAGAAACGGCTGAGCGCACTGGATACAGCAAAGGCTATGGGCCCCAACAACATCCCAGCTGTCGTGCTGAAGACTTGTGCTCCAGAACTAGCCACGCCTCTAGTCAAGCTGTTCCAGTGCATCTACAACTCTGGCATCCATCCGACAATGTGGAAAACTGCCCAGGTATGTCCTGTCCATAAAAAGTAGGGCAAATCCAACCTGGCTAATTACCACCCATCAGTCTACTCTCAATCATCAGCAAAGTGATGGAAAGTGTTGTCAACAGTGCTATTAATTGACAATTACTCATCCATAACAAATTTAGATTCCGTCAGGACCACTTGGCTCCAGACCTCATTAGAGTTTTAATCCAAACATGGACAAAAGAGATGAATTCCAGAGGTGAGGTGAGAGTGACTGCTCTTAACATCAAGGTAACATTTGACCGAGTGTGGCATCAAGGAGCCCTAGTAAAACTGAAGTCAATGGGAATCTGGGGAAAAACTCTCCACTGGCTGGAGTCATACCGAGCACAAAGGAAAATGGTTGCGGTTGTTGGAGGTCAATCATCTCACCCCCAGGACATCGCTGCAGGAGTTCCTCAGGGCAATGGCTGATGCCCAACAATCTTCAGCTGCTTCATCAATGACCTTCCCTCCATTATAAGGTCAGAAGTAGGGATGTTCGCTGATGATTGCACACTGTTCAGTGCTATTCACAATTCCTCACATAATGAAGCAGTCCATGCTTGCAAGCAGCAAGACTCGGACAACATTTGGGCTTGGGCTGATAAGTGGCAAGTAACATTCGTGCCACACAAGTGCCAGGCACTGACTATTTCCAACAATAGAGATTCTAACCACCATCCCTTGCCATTCAATGGCATTACCATCATAGAATCCCCACCATCAACATCCTGGGGATCACCATTGACCAGTAACTTAATTGTAACATCTACACAATTACTGTAGTTACAAGAGCAGGGCAGAGGTGGGTATTCTGTGGCGAGTGTCTCATCTGAAAGCCTTTCTACCATCTACAAGGCAGAAGTCAGGAGTGTGATGGAATAGTCTCCACTTGCCTGGAGGAATGCAGCTCCAACAACACTCAAGAAGCTCTACACCATCTAGGCAAAGCAGCTCACTTGACTGGTACCCCATCCACCACCTTAAACATTCACTCCCTCCACCACCAGTGCACCGTGGCTGCAGTGTGTGGCAGCCACAAGATGCACTGCAGCAACTCACCATGGCTTCTTCGGCAGCACCTCCCAAACTCGCAACCTCTACCACCTGAAAGGACAAGGGCAGCAGATGCATGGGAACACCATCACATGCAAGTTCCCCTCCAAGTCACACTCCATCCTGACTTGGAAATATATCGTCGTTCCTTCATCGTTACTGGGTCAAAATCCTGGAACTCCTTCCCGAACAGCACCTTCACTACATGGACTGCAGCGGTTCAAGAAGGCAGCTCACCACCACCTTTTCAAGGGCAATTCGGGATGGGCAATAAATGCTGGCCTTGCCAACGACGCCCATAGCCCAATAATTTTTTTTAAAATGAGCTTCTTTAAGTACCTAATGTGAAAATTAGAGCTTCTTACATTTTAACAGGCAAGATTGATCAAGTTAGACATAAATATTAATTGATTATCATGAATAAATCTAACACACAGGAGGAATTCCCCTACCCAGTGAATTGAGCAGGATATGGGGTTAACATAAGGTAATAGTTAAAGACATTTGACTGAGCTGTGCACAATTTTTAATGCCAGGAGCATTACTCAACTGGAGTTATATAAAAATGAACCAGTGACCTCTCAGCCTGCATTGAGTTATAATTGGAGTTTAGTTGGCTTTCAAGGCCTGGAACCTGTTCTAATTAGTTTTACTCCTCAAGTTTTTCGATATAACACAAATCCACAGGTCAAACATAATTTCCTTGCCTGAATTTCATACATGCTGAGCCGTAACAAAGGTTACAAGCTCTATACAATTCAGTTACTGACAATATCGATGACACAAAGGGCAAGAGCACAACATGAAGCACGCTCTGCACTTTTTGCGATGGGACGGCTAACATAATTATTTCAACCAATGATTCAATGATTTAAGTGGCAGGAGTCTGACTGGATCACTGAGCCAGTACTTACAGAGGGGATGGAACAGAGATGTGGCTTTTCCAATATCACAAAGATTATTACAATAAAACTATTATAGTCTTCTAATAGCAGTAAGACAAAGGCCCCAAGTTTCCACACGATAAAAAACGGGCGCCCCTCTGAGCTGGGCGCCCGTTTTCGCGCCGAAAACGGCGGCAGAAAAAAAACGCGCGATTCTGGAGTGCCCTGCAGCTCCATGTTTGCTTGGCGCGGCGCCCAGGGGGGCGGAGCCTACCACTCGCGCCGATTTTGTAAGTGGGAGGGGGCGGGTACCATTTAAATTAGTTTTTTTCCTGCCGGCAACCCTGCGCATGCGCGTTGGAGCGTTCGCGCACGCGCAGTGTGAAGGAAACATTGGCACTCGGCCATTTTTGTAGTTCTTTGTAGCTGTTTAGTTTTTGAACATTTTTTAATAAAAGCACATTGCCATCAGCACATCAGCACTGAGGCTTCTTGCAGCAGTGAGCAGGTGCAGCAGTGAGAAGGTGCAGGATGCCTCAGAAAGTTGAGGCAGCCGTTTCCCTCCCCCCCTGCCGTCGGGAAATGGCTGCTGAACTTGTGAGGCTTCCTGCAGCCTTCTCACTGTCTCCTTCCCTCCCTCCCCGCCCGCCGTCTGGAACGGCTTCCTCCCCCCCCGCTGCGTTCGGTCGGTCGGGCCCGCACTCCCTCCTTCCCTCCCTCCCTCCGCCCCCCCCCCGCCCACCGTCAGGAACGGCTTCCTCCTCCCCCCCCTCGGGAACGAACGGCTGCCTCAACTTGTGAGGCTTCCTGCAGCATTCTCCCTGGCTGAAGCACTTTCACACAGGTAGGAAGATGGTTTATTTAATCTTTTCTTTGCTTATAAATGTTTATTCAGGTTGGATTTATTTGTATAATATTTGTATAAGTATAAATAAGGATTTATTATAGAATTTAATGACTTCCCTTTCCCCCCCCACCTCGTTCTGGACGGCTAATTTGTAACCTGCGCCTGATTTTTTAATGTGTAGACAAGGTTTTTTCAGTTCTACAAAAATCTTCACTTGCTCCATTCTTGGAGTACGTTTTCACTGTGGAAACTTTGAAATCAGGCGTCAGTGGCCGGACACGCCCCCTTTTGAAGAAAAAATTCTGTTCCAAAGTAAAAACTGTTCTAACTGACTAGAACTGCAGAAAAAAAAATGTGGAGAATTGCGATTTCTAAGATAGTCCGTTCTGCACCAGTTGCTCCTAAAAATCAGGCGCAAATCATGTGGAAACTTGGGCCCAAAGTGTGTAGTTTCTGGCTGTAGATCAGCAGTGCAGCACTGAGGTATTAGACAGATTCATGGTGCCACTCTCCTGCACTGCCCCAACTTAAGTTATGATTGGTAGATACTGCGGTAAACCCACGCAGATTTGCTGACGGGCTCTAGCATTGCACTGTAATTATACAGCACTGTATTTTTCCACGCTCTGAATGGATGACACATGCTGCTCAAGCCTCGGACACCGGTCAGATTTATTATTGATCACTATCCAGCTCAGATTCACTAATGGTCAGTCTGGACTCGAGCATGAATTTATCAGTCACGGTGTCTGAAACAAGGGAGTGGAATGAATGTACGTTTATTGATGCCTATTTCTTGTCAATACAACTCAGAAATGTTTCAAAGTGCACACTTTACGACAGAGGAACTAAGTTAATGCAGATTCTTAAATACATTAAAACTGTGTTTACTATTTGTTAAAAGAAACAAAGACATGAGGAATAATGAACATAACAGCAGGAATTATCAGCGGTTACAATATCCAAAGTAAACAGAATACAGAAATACAAATAGCCAGTCACTCAGATTACACACATCAACTAGGATATCGCAAAATGAAATCATCGTTACTGACTACTGAGTGAAGTGTCAACTTACAACTCTTCAAATTGGGTGGCATCATTTGAACCATATCACTGCTTGTTTAAGCTGCAGCAAGTGATAAGGCTGTATTTTCCACACTTTCTACTCGGAATATCAGAGAGAACATACAAGAGATAGTGTGAAAAGGATCTCATCTGTGGCCACAGGGAGTCGATCCTTTCTCAGCCTCTAACTGCAGCCAGGGTAAACTAACAAAGAGTTCACTTGAGTTTCACATTGCTGAGGAAGAGTGAAATGTGAAGATAAGGCAAGGTCCACTAGATCTCGATAAAGTCCGGCTTGTGACAGAGATAGGGACCTTCAACTCCAGACATCATATTCAAAGAAAGTAATTCCAGACTGCAAGGGTGAGAATGAGTATCTCCTTGGATGCAGAAAACCAGAGCAGTCAGTTATTGAGTCGTATAAAAGCTAATTTATTTTATCGCATCTGCTCTGACGACGCCAACTTTCACACTAGTGCCTCTGACATGTCTTCCTTTTTCCTCAGCCGAGGATTTCCCTCCACCGTGGTTAACATGGCTCTCGACCGTGTCCGTTCTATTTCCCGTACCTCTGCTCTCACCCCTTCCGCTCCCTCTCAGAACCACGACAAGGTTCCCCTTGTCCTCACCTTTCACCCCACCAGCCTCCACGCTCAACGGATCATCCTCTGCCATTTCCGCCACCTCCAGCCCACTAATCACATCTTCCCCTCCGCTCTCAGCATTTCGAAGTGACCACTCCCTCCATGACCCCCCTGGTCCATTCCGCAGTCACCCCCAGCACCCCCTCCCCTTTCCACGGCCCTTTTACCTCCTCCTTCCCACTATCCAGGGCCGCAAATACTCCTTCCCGGTGAAACGATTTACTTGTACTTCTTTCAATTTAGTATACTGTATTCGCTGCTCACAATGTGGTCTCCTCTACATTGGGGAGACCAAGTGTAGATTGGGTGACCACTTTGCGGAACATCTCTGTTCAATCCGTAAGTGTGACCCTGAGCTTCCGGTCACCTGTCACTTAAATTCTCCACTCCACTCCACTCCCACTCTAATACCTCCGTCCTCAGCCTCTTACACTGTTGTAATGAAGCTCAACACAAGCTCGTGGAACAACATCTCATCTTTTGTTTAGGCACTTTACAGCCTTCTGGACTCAACATCGGGTTCAACAATTGTAGAGCATAACCTCTGCCCATCTTTGGCTTCATTCCCCCCCGTCCCCCGATCTTATGTGCTTTTTTTTCTCTTTGTCTTCATTGGCAGCTGATCATTACTCTGCCATTCACACCCAATCTGGACAACCCTTTTTCTAAAATCTGCCATTACCATTTCAATTTGGTCCATCATCCCTTTTGTCTCTCTAATCCCTCCTGCATTCCAACCATCACAGACCTTCTCTTTTGCTTTTTCTTCCTCTCCCCCTTTCAATGCTCCTGAAGAATGTTCTTTTCGAACATTCACCAGTTCTACCGAAGGATCATTGACCTGAAACATTAGCTCTGTTTTTCTCTCCACAGATGCTGCCTGCCCCGCTGAGATTTCACAGAAACATAGAAAATAGGTGCAGGAGTAGGCCATTCAGCTCTTCAAGCCTGCACCACCATTTAATAAGATCATGGTTGATCATTCACCTCAGTACCCCTTTCCTGCTTTCTCTCCATACCCCTTGATTCCTTTAGCCGTAAGGGCCACATCTAACTCCCTCTTGAATATATCCAACGAACTGGCATCAGCAACTCTCTGTGGTAGGGAATGCCACAGGTTAACAACTCTCTGAGTGAAGAAGTTTCTCCTCATCTCAGTCCGAAATGGCTTACCCCTCATCCTTAGACTGTGTCCCCTGGTTCTGAACTTCCCCAACATCGGGAACATTCTTCCTGCATCTAACCTGTCCAGTCCCGATAGAATTTTATATGTTTCTATGAGATCCCCTCTCATCCTTGTAAACTCCAGTGAATAAAGGCCCAGTCGATCCAGTCTCTCCTCATATGTCAGTCCAGCCATCCCGGGAATCAGTCTGGTGAACCTTTGCTGCACTCCCTCAGTAGCAAGAACGTCCTTCCCCAGATTAGGAAACCAAAACTGAACACAATATTCCAGGTGAGGCCTCACCAAGGCCCTGTACAACTGCAGTAAGACCTCCCTGGTCCTATACTCAAAGCCCCTAGCTATGAAGGCCAACATACCATTTGCCTTCTTCACCACCTGCTATACCTGCATGCCACCTTTCAATGACTGATGTATCATGACACCCAAGTCTCGTTACACCTCCCCTTTTCCTAACCTGCCGCCATTCAGATAATATTCTGCCTTCGTGTTTTTGCCCCCAAAGTGGATAACCTCACATTTATCCACATTATACTGCATCTGCCATGCATTTGCCCACTCACCTAACTTGTCCAAGTCACCCTGCAGCCTCTTATCGTCCTCCTCACAGCTCACACCGCCACCCAGTTTAGTGTCATCTGCAAACTTGGAGATATTACACTCAATTCCTTCATCTAAATCATTAATGTATATTGTAAATAACTGGGGTCCCAGCACTGAGCCCTGTGGCACTCCACTAATCACTGCCTGCCATTCTGAAAAGGACTCGTTTATCCCGACTCTCTACTTCCTGCCTGCCAACCAGTTCCCTATCTACGTCAGTACAATCCGCCAATACCTTGTGTTTTAATTTTGCACACCAATCTCTTGTGTTGGACCTTGTCAAAAGCATTTTCAAAGTCCAAATACACCGCTTTCACTGGTTCTCCCTTGTCCACTCTACTCGTTACATCCTCAAAAAATTCCAGAAAATTTGTCAAGCATGATTTCGCTTTCATAAATCCAGTTGACTTGGACCGATCCTGTCACTGCTTCCCAAATGCGCTGTTATTTCATCTTTAATAATTGATTCCAACATTTTCCCCACTACTGATGTCAAGCTAACCGGTCTATAATTACCCGTTTTCTCTCTCCCTCCTTTTTTAAAAAGTGGTGTTACATTAGCTACCCTCCAGTCCATAGGAACTGACCCAGAGTCAATAGATTATTGGAAAATGATCACCAATGCTTCCAATATTTCTAGGGCTGCTTCCTTAAGTACTCTGGGATGCAGACTATCATGCCCCAGGGATTTATTGGCCTTCAATCCCATCAATTTCCCTAACACAATTTTCCACCTAATAAGGATATCCTTCAGTTCCTCCTTTTCACTAGACCCTCGGTCCCCTAGTACTTCCGGAAAGTCATTTGTGTCTTCCTTCGTGAAGACAGAACCAAAGTATTTGTTCAACTGGTCTGCCATTTCTTTGTTCCCCATTACAAATTCACCTGATTCTGACTGCAAGGGACCTATGTTTGTCTTCACTAATCTTTTTCTCTTCACATGTCTATAGAAGCTTTTGACAGTCAGTTTGTATGTTCCCTGCAAGCTTAGTCTCATACTCTATTTTCCCCCTCCTAATTAAATCCTTCGTCCTCCTCTGCTGAATTCTAAATTTCTCCCAGTCCTCAGGTTTGCTGCTTTTTCTAGCCAATATATATGCCTCTTCATTGGTTTTAACACTATCCTTAATTTCCCTTCTTAGCAGCAGTTGAGCCACCTTCCCCGTTTTATTTTTACTCCAGACAGGGATGTACAGTTGTTGAAGTTCAGCCATGTGATCTTTAAATGTTTGCCATTGCCTATCCACCGTCAACCCTCCAAGAATCATTTGCCAATCTAATCTAGCCAATTCACGTCTCATACTATCAAAGTTACCTTTCCTTAAGTTCAGGACCCTAGTCTCTGAATTAACTGTGTCACTCTCCATCTTAATAAGGAATTCTACCATATTATGGTCACTCTTCCCCAAGGGGTCATGCACAACAAGATTGCTAATTCGTCCTTTCTCATTACACATCACCCAGTCTAGGATGGCCAGCCCTCTAGTTGGTTCCTTGATATCTTGGTCCAGAAATCCATCCCTAATACACTCCAGGAAATCCTCCTCCACCGTATTGCTACCAGTTTGGTTAGCCCAATCTATATGTAGATTAAAGTCGCCCATGATAACTACTGTACCTTTATTGCACACATCCCTAATTTCTTGTTTGTTGCCCAACCTCACTTCTACTGTTTGGTGGTCTGTACACCACTCCCACTAGCGTTTTCTGCCCTTTGGTATTTCGCAGGTCCACCCACAGATTCCACATCATCCAAGCTAATGTCCTTCCTTACTATTGCATTAATTTCCTCTTTAACCAGCAATGCTACCCCCACCTCCTTTTCCTTTCTGTCTATCCTTCCTGAATGTTGAATACCCCTGGATGTTGAATTCCCTGCCTTGGTCACCCTGGAGCCATGTCTCCGTGATGCCAACTATGTCATATTCATTAATTGCTGCCTATGTAGTTAATTCGTCCACCTTTTTACGAATACTCCTCGCATTGAGGCACAGAGGCTTCAGGCTTGTCTTTTTAACACACTTTACCCTTTTAGAATTTTGCTGCAATGTGGCCCTTTTTGATTTTTGCCTTGGGTTTCTCTGCCCTCCACTTTTACTTTTCTTCTTTCTATCTTTTGTTTCTATCCCTATTTTACTTCCCTCTGTCTCCCTGCATAGGTTCCCATCCCCCTGCCATATTAGTTTAACCCCTCCCCAACAGCGCTCGCAAACACTCCCCCTAGGACATTGGTTCCAGTCCTGCCCAGGTGCAGACCGTCCGATTTGTACTGTTCCCACCTCCCCCAGAACCGGTTCCAATGTCCCAGGAATTTGAATCCCTCCCTTCTGCACCACTCCTCAAGCCACGTATTTATCTGAGCTACCCTGCGATTCCTACTCTGACTAGCACATGGCACTGGTAGCAATCCTGAGATTACTACCTTTGAGATCCTACTTTTTAATTTAACTCCGAGCTCCCTAAATTCAGCTTGTAGGTCCTCATCCCGTTTCTTATCTATATCGTTGGTACCTATATGCACCACGGCAACTGGCTGTTCACCCTCCCCTTTCAAAATGTCCTGCACCCACTCTGAGACATCCTTATTTTATTTAGACTGGTCTTGAGATGGAGGAATCATCAGTGTTGGTGGAGTTTGACAAGTGGTGGTACAAGATGTTGTCACCCAAGGCAATACAGATAATGGAGATGATACTGCACTCACAGACAAAACACATATTAAGGTGTGGATGGATTGTGCCACTGTAGCAATATCAATTGGCAGATTACTTCTTTTGGGAAATTTTCTGAAGAGGGAGTCTCCCGGCCCAAAGCACTTTGATGTATATCAACTTTTGTCAAAACCAACAAATGTGTAATGAAATCTCTATGATCCCCAAGGTCACTTTAAATAAAGTTGATGAGACTTGAAATAGGTTGAGGAATCAGGTAAACCCAAACCTGAAGCAGGGATTGTTAGCTAATATCTCTCTAATTAAATTGATTGAAGTTCCAACACTGAAACGGCACTAATTAAAGTCACAAATGAGATCCTCTGTGACTGTGACCATGGTGCACTATCCCTTCTCAACCTGTCTACAGCCTTTATAGCACGGTTGACCATACCATCCTCCTCCAACGCCTCTCTTCCATTGTCGAGTGAGTGGGACTGACCTTGCCAGGTTCCACTCTTACTTACCCAATCATAGCCAGAGAATCATTTGCAATGGTTTCTCTTCCCACTCTACCAGTTTAGAGGCCCCCAAGAATCTATTCTTGGCTCCCTCCTATTTCTCATCTACATGCTGCACCTGGTGCTCGATGACGTGTAGTCAGGTTCCATATGTATGCCGACGACACCCAGTTCTATCTCACCACTACCTCACTCGACCCATCCACTGACTGTGTGGTCAGACATCCAGTCATGGATGAGCTGAAATTTTCTCCAATCAACCATTGGGAGGACCAAATCCATTGCCTTTGGCCTCCACCACAACTCCATTCTCTAGCCACCAATTCCATTCCACACCATCCCTGGCCACTGTGTCAAGTTGAATGAAACAGATTCCAAAATCGGTGTCCTACTTCAACCTAAAATACAAGGAGTCTAGGAAACAAGGCAGATGAGCTGAGAGCACCGATAGACACTTGGGATATGATATTATAGCTATTACTGAGATATGGCTGAAAGAGCAGGTATGGCAGCTCAATATTCCTGGTTACAGGGTTTTCAGATGGGATAGAGAGGAGTAAAAAAGGAGGGGGAAGCAGTATTGATTAAAGAAACTATTACAGCTGTGAGGAGGGATGATATGTTAGTAGGATCATCAAATGAGGCCATGTGGTTAGAACTGAAGAACAAAAAAGGGGCGATTACTCTGCTGGGAGTGTACTATAGACCCCCAAACAGTGAGAGGGAGATAGAAGAGCAAATATTAGGCACATTTCTGAGAAGTGCAAAAACTATAGCGCAGTAAAATTCGGGGATTTCAACTACCCTCATATTAACTGGGATAAAATTAGTGCGAAAGGTATAGAGGATGTGGAATTCCTAAAATGCATTCAGAATAACTTCTTTAGCCAGTATGTAGCAAGCCCAACAAAGGGGCTGTTCTGGACTAAGTTTTAGGGAATGAAGTTGGGCAGTGGGAGAGCATTTTGGTGCTAGTAACCATAATTCAGTTAGATTTAGCATAGTAATGGGAAAAGACAAAGATGGACCAGGAATAAAAGTTCACAATTGGGAATTTTACTAAGCTGAGATGTGATTTAACCATAGTGGACTGGAAACAGCTACTGGAAGGTAAACCAGTGTCAGAGCAGTGGGAGGCATTCAAGGAGGAGATCCTGGGGGTACAGGGCAAGTATGTGCCCTTAAAGAAAAAGAGTGGGACTAACAAATCTCGAGCCCCCTGGATGTCTAGGGAAATACAGGGTAAGATAAAGAAAAAAAGGAAGGCTTTTAACTGATACCGAGGGCTAAATACTGCAGAAACTCTAGAGGAGTATAGAAACTGCAGGGGTGAAATTAATAAGGAAATTCAGAAAGCAGAGAGAGCATGAAAACATTTTGGCAACTAAAATAAAGGAAAACCCAAAGATGTTTTATAAATACATTAAGAGTAAGAGAATAACTAAATAAAGAGTAGGGCCTATTAGAGATCATAAAGGTAATCTGTGTATGGAGGCAGAAGACATGGGTTTGGTTCTTAATGAGTACTTTGCGTCTGTTTTCACAAAAGAGAGGGGGGTTGCGGTCATTGCAATCAGGAAGGAGGAGTGTGAAATATTGGATGAAATAACCAGAGTGAGATGAAGTATTAAGGGGTTTAGCATCTTTGAAGGTGGATAAATCTCCAGGCTCGGATCAAATGTATCCCAGGCTGTTAAGAGAAGCAAAAGAGTAAATAGCAGAGGCTCTGACCACCATTTTCCAATTCTCTCTGGTTACAGGTGTGGTGCCGGAGGACAGCTAACGTTTGTACCTTTGTTTAAGAAGGGAGAAAGGGATAGACCGAGTAATTACAGGCCAGTCAGCCTAACCTCAGTGGTGGGAAAATTAGTCGAAAAAATTAGTAGAAAGACACGGATTAATCAGGGACAGTCAGCATGGAATTTTTAAGGGAAGGTTATGTCTGACTAAACTGATTGAATATTTTTAGGAGGTAACAAGGAGGGTTAATGAGGGTAGTGCGCTTGATGTAATGTATATGGATTTTAGCAAGGCTTTTGATAAGATCCCACATGGCAGACTGGCACGAAAGTAAAAGCCCATGGGATCCAGGGCAAAGTGGCAAGTTGGATCCAAAATTGGTTCAGAGGCAGGAAGCAAAGGGTAATGGTTGATGGGTGTTTTTCTGACTGGAAGGTTGTTTCCAGTGGGGTTCCGCAGGGCTCAGTGCTGGGTCCCTTGCTTTTTGTGGTATATATCAATGATTTAGACTTGAATGTAGGGGGCATGATTAAGAAATTTGCAGATGATACAAAAATTGGCTGTGTGGTTGATAATGAAGAAGAAAGCTGTAGACTGCAGGAAGATATCAATGTACTGGTCAAGCGGGCAGAACAGTGGCAAATGGAATTCAATCCAGAGAAGTGTGAGGTAATGCATTTGGGGAGTGCTAACAAGGCAGGGGAATACACATTAAATGGTAGGACACTGAGAAGTGTAGAGGATCAAAGGGACCTGGGAGTGCATGTCCACAGTTCCCTGAAGGTAGCAGGCCAGGTGGATAAGGTGGTTAATAAGGCATACGGAACACTTATCTTTATTAGCCAAGGCATAGAAAACAAGAGCCGGAGGGTTATGCTTGAACTGTATAAAACACTAGTTATGCCACAGCTAGAATACTGCGTGCCATTCTGGTCACTACATTTCAGGAATGTGATTGACTAGAGAGGGTACAGAGGAGATTTATGATGATGTTGCCTGGACTGGAGAATTTAAGCTACAAGGAAAGATTGGATAAGCTGGGTTTGTTTTCTTTAGAACAGAGGAGGCTGAGGGGAGACCTTATTGAAGTGTTTCAAATTATGAGGGGCCGAGAGAAAGTGGATAGGACGGACCTATTTCCCTCAGCAGAAAGGTCAACAACCAGGGGGCATAGATTTAAAGTAATTGGTAGGAGGGTTACAGGGGATTTGAGGGGAAAAGTCTTCACCAAGAGGGTGGTGGGGGTCTGGAACTCACTGCCTGAAAGGGTGCTAGAGGCAGAAACCCTCACCACATTTAAAAAGTACTTGGATGTGCATCTGAAGTGCTGTAACCTACAGGGCTACGTACCAAGAGCTGGAAAGTGGAATTTGGCTGGATAGCTCTTTGTCGGCCGGCATGGACACGATGAGCCGAAATAGCCTCCTTCCGTGTGGTAAATTTCTACGGGCTGGACTTTCCACTTAGATTGCTAAGACCCAAAAAATGGGCGATGTTCCAGCCTTAGTCATATTTCAGCTCTCAGGATCGCTGGAAGATCGGCCATTTTTCAGATCGCAACTTTCGGCTTTCTTTTGGGGCAATAGCCCAGCAATAGTTCAGCGATGTGAAACGGGCCTTAGCGATGTGGAACGGGCCTTAGCGATGTGGAAGGCAAGGCTTCCCTAGCAACGGCCTTTCTGCGCATGCGTTTTTTTTTGCAAATAAGTTTTCCCGCGATTCAGGAGGTCAGGGGTCATCCAGGCATGCGCAGAAGGTAAGGAGAGAGAGAGATAAGAGAGAGAGAGAAAGGCATTGGAGAGGGGAGAGAGCGAGAGAGAGAGAGAGAGAGAGAGAGAGAGGGAGAGTTTAGAGAGAAAAGTTAAAAGCAATTTGTTATGAAATTATGTCCGGCCACAAGTCTGACAGTGGGCAGGAAGTGGAGAGCAGGAGGGGGGCAAAGCCTTTCTCCGATGAAGTGAAAGAGGCCCTCGTTAGTGAGGTCCATAGCTGGTAGGGGCCAACTAACCCGGGGTGGGCGTGGGAAACCTCCACCCCGGGCCTACCGCAAACTGTGGAGCAAGATCGCCGATGTGGTCTTGGCAGCGTCCAATGAGGCGAGGGGGTCGGACCAGTGCCGCAAGCGCTGGAACATAGAAACATAGAAAATAGGTGCAGGAGTAGGCCATTCGGCCCTTCGAGCCTGCGCCACCATTCAATATGATCATGATTGATCATGCAACTTCAGTACCCCACTCCTGCCTTCTCTCCATACCCCCTGATCCCTTTAGCCATAAGGGCCACATCTAACTCCCTTTTGAATATAACAAACGAACTAGATTCAACAACTTTCTGTGGTAGAGAATTCCACAGATTCACGATTCTCTGGGTGAAAAAGTTTCTCCTCATCTTGGTCCTATATGGCTTACCCCATATCCTTAGATTGTGAGCCCTGGTTCTGGACTTCCCCAACATCGGAAACATTCTTCCTGCATCTAACCTGTCCACTCCCGTCAGAATTTTATATGCTTTTGTGAGATCCCCTCTCATTCTTCTAAATTCCAGTGAATACAAGGCTAGTTGATCCATTCTTTCTTCATATGTCAGTCCTGCCATCCCGGGAATCAGTTTGGTGAACCTTCGCAGCACTCCTCAATAGCAAGAATGTCCTTCCTCAGTTTAGGAGACCAAACCTGCACACAATACTCAAGGTGTGGTCTCACCAAGGCTCTGTACAACTGTAGCAAGTCCTCCCTGCTCCTGTACTCAAATCTTCTCGCTATGAAGTCCAACATGCCATTTGCCTTCTTCACCGCCTGCTGTACCTGCATGCCAACTTTCAATGACTGCTGTACCATGACACCCAGGTCTCGTTGCACCTCCCCTTTTACTAATCTGTCACCATTCAGGTAATAATCTGCCTTCCTGTTTTTGCCACCAAAGTGGATAACCTCACACTTATACTGCATCTGCCATGTTTGTGCCCACTCACCTAACCTGTCCAAGTCACCCTCCAGCTTCTTAGCATCCTCCTCACAGCTCACACTACTTAGCGTCATCTGCAAACTTGGAGATATTACACTCAATTCCTTCATCTAAATCATTAATGTATATCGTAAATAGCTGGGGCCCCAGCACTGAGCCCTGCGGCACCCCACTAGTCACAGCCTGCCATTCTGAAAAGGACCCGTTTATCCCGACTCTCTGCTTCCTGTCTGCCAACCAGTTCTCTATCCACGTCAATACATTACCCCCAATCCCATGTGCCTTAATTTTGCACACTAATCTCTTGTGTGGGACCTTGTCAAAAGCCTTTTGAAAGTCCAAATACACCACATCCACTGGTTCTCCCTTATCCACTCTACTAGTTACATCCTCAAAAAATTCTGGAAAATTTATCAAGCATGATTTCCCTTTCATAAATCCATGCTGACTTTGACCGATCCTGTCACTGTTTTCTAAATGCGCTGCTATTACATCTTTAATAATTGATTCCAACATTTTCCCCACTACTGATGTCAGGCTATAATTTCACGAGCACAATTTCCTGACAATAAGGATTTTCTTCAGTTCCTCCTTCTCACTAGACCCTCGGTCCTCTAGTATTTCCAGAAGGTTATTTGTGTCTTCCTTCCTGAAGACAGAACCGAAGTATTTGTTCAATTGGTCTGCCATTTCTTTGTTCCCTATAATAAATTCACCTGATTCTGACTGCAGGGGACCTATGTTTGTTTTCACTAATCTTTTTCTCTTCACATATCTATAGAAGCTTTTGCAGTCAGTTTTGATGTTCCCTGCAAGCTTATTCTCATACTCTATTTTCCCCCTCCTAATTAAACCCTTACGCCTCCTCTGTTGAATTCTAAATTTCTCCCAGTTCTCAGGTTTTTCTGCTTTTGCTGCTTTTTCTGACCAATTTATATGCCTCTTCCTTGGATTTAACACTATCCCTAATTTCCCTTGTTAGCCACGGTTGAGCCACCTTCCCCGTTTTATTTTTGCACCAGACAGGGATGGACAATTGTTGTAGTTCATCCATGTGATCTTTAAATGCCTGCCATTGCCTAGCTACCGTTAACCCTATAAGCATCATTCGCCAGTCTATTCTAGCCAATTCACGTCTCATACCATCGAAGTTACCTTTCTTTAAGTTCAGGATCCTAGTCTCTGAATTAACTGTGTCACTCTCCATCTTAATGAAAAATTCTACCATATTATGGTCACTCTTCCCCGAGTGGCCTCGCATGACAAGATTGCTAATTAATCCTCTCTCATTACACAAGACCCAGCCTTGGATGGCCTGCTCTCTAGTTGGTTCCTCGACATATTGATCTAGAAAACCATACCTTAGACACTCCAGGAAATCCTCCGCCACTGTATTGCTACCAGTTTGGTTAGCCCAATCTATATGTGGATTAAAGTCACCCATAACTGCTGTACATTTATTACACACATCCCTAATTTCCTGTTTGATGCCATCCCCAATCTCACTACTACGGTTTGGTGGTCTGTACACAACTCCCACTAATGTTTTCTGCCCTTTGGTATTTCGCAGCTCTACCCATATAGATTCCACATCATCTAAGCTAATGTCCTTCCTTACTATTGCATTAATCTCCTTTCTAACCAGTAATGCTACCCCCCATCTCCTTTTCCTTTCTGTCTATCCTTCCTGAATATTGAATACCCCTGGATGTTGAGTTCCCAGCCTTGGTCACTCTGGAGCCATGTCTCCGTAAGCCCAATTACATCATATCCGTTAACAGCTATCTGCGCAGTTAATTCATCCACCTTATTACGAATGCTCCTCACATTGAGACTCAGAGCCTGGTTGCTTCGGCAAGAGTAAGTATTAAATATATTGCATATTGTAATGATCCACATAATATATAAATCTCCTGGATTGAAATTAAGCTGGTTATTCTTGCATATAATCCCTGCTAAAATCTGGGCAGAGCTCAGAACCTGAGCCCTTAAGTCTTTTTAATCTAAATTTGGCACTGTCTCCTTTTGGATTACATTGGTGGATGGGGCACGATTGAGCAATGAGGGATCCGGTGACCTTTACCCAGACTGTGTCAGTCTCTCCGACTGCTGTCACATACACAGTGAGCCAGCCTGGACTGGGGAGAGCTGCCCTGGCTCAGTCTCTGCCCTGGGATATTTTTGGACATTAGCTCCTGTCATTGCCGAGCTCACCAGCGGTCCTGATTCCCCCCTGCCCCCCCACCCCCGGGGGCCCTCATGGTGATTGTAGTCGAAATGTTTTGTGTCAGGCATTAGATCCTAAACACGATCTCTGAAATATTTTATCCGAACATGGATGTTATTTTGGATACAAACCGTATGAGCATATACCGTTGGAACCTGTTGTCTTTCCATGATAGTACCTTAACTCATGCCATGCTCTTGTCACTTTTGCAGAGGAAGATACCGAACAACTGAACAGAGGAAATGCGTACCGGAGGAGGCCCTGCTCATTTGCAGCTGCTCACGGACCTAGATGAGCATGCAGCAGCACTTGTGGGGACCCACAGTCGTTCGGCCACCACCCTTGGTGTTGCAGAACCCTCTCTTGCGTCACTTGAGTAATGTGTAAAGCAGTGTTAATTCAAAGTAATGTAACGTCATTTTATTATAATATACAAATGATGTCATGTTATGCATGCAGTCTCTGTGCTACTCTCAGGTTAACAACATAAGAACATAAGAAATAGGAGCAGCAGCAGGCCATCTGGCCCCTCGAGCCTGCTCCGCCATTTGATAAGATCATGGCTGATCTGATGTAGGGCTCAGCTCCACTTCCCTGTCCGCTCCCCCTAAACCTTCACTCTCTTATCATTCTATCTCTGACTCAAATATAGTCACTGATCCAGCCTCCACTACTCTCTGGGGCAGTGAATCCCACATAGATGTTCTACCATATGTACTACCAGATGATGCATTAATATGCAACGTCGCTCGGTCACATTTATTGCAGTAGTGCTGCTCCTCCTACGTATGCCAGCATAGCGCAATAATCATGTGTACCCTTCTGTTTCACTAAGCTCAATTGTGTTTTGCAGGTCACCCAGCTCCAGAGGCACAAAGGGAGGCCATACCTGTTCCTGCCCCATTGCAGGTGGTCATCACCATGGGTGGTGAGGAGGAGGAGGAGGAGAAGACCACCGAGCTAGAGGAGGAAGTTATGGAAACGGAGGAGGATGCCCCTTGCATTTCCGAAAATGTTGTACCTGCGGCCACTTCTTCGTCGTCTTCGACAGAAGTAGTGGGACCAAGCGGCTTGCAGCAGGTGACTCCAAGGTGTACAGTGCCCACGCCGACCCCACGGAGGCTGAGTCAGCGAGGTCATGTACAGACTGTGCATGGAGAGCATCGCGATAAGTCGCGACCTCCTCCAGGCATTTGGTGGGTTGTCGAGGAACATTGCCAGGATGTTTGTTCATATCGGAGGATATGCAGCTGATGATCAGGGAAATGCGTGAACAGACTGCCGCCATCCATGCCTTGCGGCATGTGATACTGTCAGGAGACGGCACTGCACTCCAAGGTGCCGTCCCACCAATTGCCAGCACAGATGCGAGTCAGGAAGAAGGACTTCGTTAGAAACGTCTTCTCCACCACCATCCCGAGAGGATCCGCCACCGTCACTCCCCCTATCCCCGCCCCCTCCCGCTACAGCAGGAAGTCTTGAGGTCACCTACTGCAAGTCGTCCTGGTGCTGTTACTCGGGGATTAAACCGGGTGCTAAGACATGGTGGCGGGTACAGGATCTGGAGGGAAGCAGGTAGCGAGGGGGGGGGGGGGTGTTTTATTGTTGTTGCTGTTTTATAAATTTATTGTTGGGTGATTGTTGGGGATGGAGTTGGGGTGGGTGGGGGGGTGTTACAGTTGAAAAAAAGTAAAATTGTTAAATTACTAAAATATTTTATTGAATTTTACAATTTTTTTCAGTGTCTTCTAATAACGTAAGGTAACAATTGTTGGAAATCAATGGCCAGGCTAGGCAAAGTTGTAACGTAATGCAACTGTTGTATTTCCCTAACTGTAACTGTAACCAATGTAAGTTCATGCAAAACGTTCATTTATGAGCTGCTGACGCAAGAGTTTTGCAGCCGCGTAACTCCCATGGGGCTTTTCCAGTCTTGCGGGGGCATGGGTTCATCGCCAGACTGATTGTCCTCCCCGAGGTCCTCGTCATCCTCCTCCTCCTCGTCTGCTTCTTCCGCCTCCACTCTATCCTGAGGTGGACCGGCAACCCCATCTGGCAATTGTTGTCCTCTCCTTGCAGCTAGGTTATGCAACATGCAGCATGCCACAATAAACTCATCGACCTGGTCAGGGTGGTATTGTAGGCTGCCTCCAGAATGATCCAGGCATCTGAAGCGCTGCTTCAGCACTCCAATTGTCTTTTTGATGATATTGCATGTAGTTATGTGGCTTTCATTGTAGCACTTCTCAGCTTCTGTTTGCGATTCCGCAGGGGAGTCATGAGCCAGCTGGCAAGGCCATATCCTTTATCCCCCAGCATCCAACCGTGACCTTGTGCCTGACTGCTAAACAGGTCAGAGGCAGTGCTCTCACGCAGGATGTGCGCATTATGGATGCTGCCTGGAAAATTAGCATTTACTGCCTTGATTATTTGGTTGTGGTCAACAACAAGCTGCACATTCAGGGAATGGAACCCCTTTCGGTTACGAAACACCTTCGCATCCTGTAAAGGTGCTCTCAGGGTGATGTGCGTACAGTCTATTGCTTCCTGCACCTTGGGGAAGTTTTCTATTCTCGAGAAACCCAAAACCTTCCTGGGTCTGTGCCTCCCTGGTCATAGGGAAACTGATCAAGTCCATCCTGCGTGCATAAAGGGCTTTAGTCACCTGTCGAATGGAGCAATGTGTGGCGTGCTGAGAGATACCAGAAATATCACCAGCTGAGGCCTGAAAGGAGCCCGATGCATAGAAGGAAAGTGCCGCAGTAATCTTTACTTCAACAGGCAGTGCGGTCCTGATGGTGCTGGTAGGCTGCAGATCTCCCTTAATTAGCTGGCATATCTCAGCAATGACCTCCTTTCAGAAGCGCAGCCTCCTAAGGCACGTGGTATCGGACAAGTTGAGGTATGATTGCTTTTCCCTGTAAGTTCGTTGGGTGTAAGCTCTCCTCCTCCGCCTCAGTCTGCCACCTCTTTGATTGGGGATATAATGCTCTTCAATATACCCATCTTCAGTCTGCAGCATGTAATTATTCACCAATAATGGTAGAGAAGTTACAGACCCCATCACTATTGCTATAAATGCCTTAAATTTTGTCCTCAATAAATAGAATAAATGTGAGCAGATGATTGCCAAAGAGTCAGTAACGCCCATAAAATAACTCACAAATTAATTCTTCTCATAAGCCCCTTCTTCAAGCAGCCTCTCACTTCCTCCGACGTTCAAAATGGCGTCCGTAGTGCAGAGTCCTGCCGAACAGTGCCAGTCAAGAGCAGCTTTTCTCCAGTGATCTCCTCGGCGAGCGATCAGCCCAGCAATGTGTGGGCGATGTGCGTGCTGAACGTTGTAGTGGGTGATCATCTCAACGATGTGAAATTCTTGTGTGCCAAAAGTTGGGCCGGTGATCTTTCGGCCCAACTTTATACTTTTTAGGTAAAATGGGTGATAGCCTGCCTATTTGGGCGATAGCTGGGCAATAGCCAGCGAACATCAGGGGAAAGTCTAACCCTATGAACCGTGGCTAAAAGGGAAATTAAGGATCGTGTTAAATCCAAGGAAGAGGCATATAAATTGGCCAGAAAAAGCAGCAAACCTGAGGACTGGGAGAATTTTTTAATACAGCAGAGGAGGACAAAGGGTTTAATTAGGACGGGGAAAATAGAGTATGAGGGGAAGCTTGCTGGGAACATAAAAACTGACTGCAAAAGCTTTTATAAATATGTGAAGAGAAAAAGATTAGTGAAAACAAACGTAGGTCCCTTGCAGTCAGATTCAGGTGAATTTATAATGGGGAACAAAGAAATGGCGGACCAGTTAAACAAATACTTTGGTTCTGTTTTCACGAAGGAAGACACAAATAACCTTCCGGAAATACTAGGGGACCAAGGGTCTAGTGAGAAGAAGGAATGGAAGGATATCCTTATAAAGTGGGAAATTGTGTGAGGGAAATTGATGGGATTGAAGGCCAATAAATCCCCGTGGCCTGATAGTCTGCATCACAGAGTACTTAAGGAAGTGGCAATAGAAATAGTGGATGCATTGGTGATCATTTTCCAACAGTCTATCAACTCTGGATCAATTCCTATCGACTGGAGGGTAGCTAATGTAACACCATTGTTTAAAAAAGGAGGGAGAGAGAAAACGGGTAATTATGGACCGGTTAGCCTGACATCAGTAGTGAGGAAAATGTTGGAATCAATTATTAAAGATGAAATAGCAGCACATTTGGAAAGCAGTGACAGGTTCTGTCCAAGTCAGCATGGATTTATGAAAGAGAAATCCTGCTTGACAAATCTTCTGGAATTTTTTGAGGATGTAACGAGTAGAGTGGACAAGGAAGAACCAGTAGATGTGGCGTATTTGAACTTTCAAAAGGCTTTTGACAAGGTCCCACACAAGAGATGGTGTGCAAAATCAAAGCATGTGGTATTGGGGGTAATGTACTGACGTGGATAGAGAACTGGTTGGCAGACAGGAAGCAAAGAGTCGGAATAAATGGGTCCTTTTCAGAATGCCAGGCAGTGACTAGTGGGGTGACGCAGGGCTCAGTGCTGGGACCCCAGCTATTTACAATATACAGTAATGATTTGGATGAAGGAATTGAGTGTAATATCTCCAAGTTTGCAGATGACACTAAACTAGGTGGCGGTGTGAGCTGTGAGGAGGATGCTAAAAAGCTCCAGGGTGATTTGGACAGGTTAGGTGAGTGGGCAAATGCATGGCAGATGCAGTATAATGTGGATAAATGTGAGGTTATCCACTTTGTGGGCAAAAACACAAAAGCAGAATATTATCTGAATGGCGGCAGATTAGGAAAAGGGGAGGTGCAACGAGACTTGGGGGTCATGGCTTATCAGTCATTTTTTGAAAGTTGGCATACAGGTACAGCAGGCACTGAAGAAGGCAAATGGTATGTTGGCCTTCATAGCTAGGGGATTTGAGTATAGGAGCAGGGAGGTCTTACTGCAGTTGTACAGGGCCTTGGTGAGGTCACACCTGGAATATTGTGTTCAATTTTGGTCTCCCAATCTGAGGAAGGACGTTCTTGCGACTGAGGAAGTGCAGCGAAGGTTCACCAGACTGATTCCCGGGATGGTGGGACTGACATATGAGGAGAGATTGGATTGACTGGGCCTGTATTCACTGGAGATTTGAAGGATGAGAGGGGATCTCATAGAAACTTACAAGATTCTGATGGGACTGGACAGGTTAGATGCGGGAAGAATGTTCCTGATGTTGGGGAAATCCAGAACCAGGGGACACAGTCTTAGGATAAGGGGTAGGCGAATTAGGACTGAGATGAGGAGAAACTTCTTCACTCAGAGAGTTGTTAACCTGTGGAATTCCCTACAGCAGAGAGTTGTTGATGCCAGTTCATTGGATCTATTCAGGAAGGAGTTAGATATGGCCCTTACGGCTAAAGGGATCAAGGGGTATGGAGAGAAAGCAGGAAAGGGGTACTGAGGGAATGATCAGCCATGATCTTAGTGAATGGTGTTGCAGGCTCGAAGGGCCGAATGGCCTACTCCTGCACCTATTTTCTATGTTTCTATGAGCTTATGATGCCATATCCTCTCCATCACAGAGACACCACCATGACATTGTCTGTCTCCGCCCCGCCTCAGCACAACTGCTGCTGTAACTCTCATACATACATTTGGTTACTACAGACTCGACTATTCCAATGTACTCCAGGTTGGCCTCCCACCTTCCATCTTCTACAAACTTAAGCTCGTCCAAAACTCTGCTGCAGTTATTCTAACTCGTACCAAGTCACGTTCACCCATCACCCCCTGTGCTCGCTGACCTACATTGGCTCCTGGTCCGTCAATGCCTCGATTTTGAAATTCTGATCCTCGTGTTCAAATCCTTCCATGGCCTCGACTCTACCTAGCTCTGTAACCTCTTCCAGCCCTACAACCATCCGAGAACTTTGTGTGTCCTCAACTTTCACCCTACCACCGCCGGCCATGACTTCAGCCGTCTAGGCCCAAGGTCTAGAATTCCCTCTCTGAACCTCTGTGCCTCTCCCTTCTCCTTTAAGACACTCCTTAAAACCTAGGTCCTTATCCAAGCTTTTAGTCACGCGTCCAAATATATCCTTCTTTGTTTCGGTGTCAATTTCTGTCTAATCACGGTGCTGTGAAGCGCCTTGCGACGTTTTACTACGTTATTGTGCAAAAGCAACAAGCTGACTGACCAACTGGAGGTCTCGGGTTTGATTCTTGCTCCTTAAATGCAGGCTGACCTCAGCCAGGGTTGTAGTCAGGATCCCTGTACGCTGACTTGGATTGGTGGAAACAAGAAGAATCAGCCAGGGTTCCCACTGCATGTGTGGGGATGAACAATGAGAATATAATTGGTCACAGCTATAGTGCTTCATGATTAAACAACCTCCTAAACAGCTCACACATGGCCACGTGAGCGAGATACTAGGGGCAACCAGCACCACTGCAATTGCAGCCCAGCACAACCCGACTCCTGGGGAATGGGAGAGGAGGGTGAAAGTTATCATGAAGCATGTCTGGTGATGACCCTATTAAAATAATAGCTTGGTCATGTTCACAGGATAGATGCAAAAAAGAAAAGAAAAAATGTGCATTTATATAGAGCCTTTCATGACCACCGGACGTCTCAAAGTGCTTTACAGCCAATGAAGTACTTTTGGAGTGTCACTGTTATAATGTGGGAATTTGCACACAGCAAGCTCCCACAAACAGCAGTGTGATAATGACAAGATAATTTGTTTTTTCTGTTATGTTGATTGGGGGATAAATATTGGCCAGTACACCGGGGATAACTCCCCTGCTCTTCTTCAAAATA
Organism: Pristiophorus japonicus; assembly: GCF_044704955.1. NCBI lineage: Eukaryota > Metazoa > Chordata > Chondrichthyes > Pristiophoridae > Pristiophorus > Pristiophorus japonicus. Next base: position 272,159,330 of record NC_091977.1, on the reverse strand, counting down.
GTGCCATGGGATCTTTTACATCCGCCTGAGAGGGCATCGGTTTAACATCTCATCCGAAAGACGACGCCTCCGACAATGCAGCACTCCCTCAGCACTGCACTGGAGTGTCAGCCGAGATTTTCTTTTGTGCTCAAGTCCCTGAGGAGCTTACATATTTTCACTGTACCTGTAGCCTTAATTAAATAACTCGTTCAAATTTCAGTACTAAGAGGTACGGCAAAATAATCATCAGCTTTGCTGGTATTTAATTTCATAAAGGCAATCGAATTAAAATCCTGGTTGTAACTACTTACCAGTACTGCAGCCATACTTCCTCCAAAAACACTTCCTCAGGGATTGGATCAAAGAGGACGAGATCAGAAATCTCCCTGTGAGATAGAGATAGACGATGTTAAAATGAACGTCGCCTTGCCTCTCCAGGATGTATTTCAGCAGTGAGAGCACAAAGTACAGCACAACCCCACTGACCTGTCTCCATCGAAGGTAGATGGGACAGTTTAATAAGCAATCAGATAAATTCTGTGAGCACTGCATTTGTGACATCCATTTACCACATCTTTGCAGAATCACGCCAGATAGGTGACATTTTTTACACCACTGCACATGGAATATTAAACAGGGACATATGAAGCAAACGAAAAGGAATTCGGAAGGCTTAGAAATAGACAATGCTGGAACACACAGCAGGTGAGCCAGCATGTGACCTTTGGTCAACTGATGCGGAGGATGGCGGGCGGGTCAGAGGATCATTTTGTGGGTCTGCTCCTGGGTCATTCACGGGACCTGTGGGGGTGATCGCTCTGGCTGCCTGCCTCTCTTCCGCAGTCTTGTCGGTGCCCGGGTGGTCCTGGAGAGGGAACACATGGGGGGGAAATTCAGGGTCTCAAAGAGACCCGCTAGTGCCCGTTTGCGGTGGCCATTCCTAAAAATCGAATGGCCGCCTTTTTGGGGTCAACATGCCGACCCGACCTAAATTCAGGTCGGGGGGATTTTTCGGCCTGGACTCCATACCACCCAAGTGGTACCACCGCCAATAAAATCAATAAAAACAATAAGAATACTTACCCAGCGATTTTCCGCTCACTCCGTGGATCCCCCGCCGCATGTTGCTCCCGACAGGTTTCTCTGTCGGTGCACCTCTGCAGAGTGTGTGCAGGACGGTAGTGCGGCCGCACTTAAAGGGGAGAGCCCACTGCCTCGGCCGCAGTGCTAGAATTTTTACTGGCCAACTTGCTGATCGTCTGGTAAAATACTGGCCCCAGGTCCGGCCAGGCTGCCGTACGCCCTCTTGTGTGCCAGGCTGCTGGCCTGGCTGAAACTCTCCCTGGTGACCCAGTGGACAAAGTAAAAAAATGAGCACATCTTGTGCGTCATCACATTGATTGACAGCGGTGGGCGGGCCTTCTGACCCACTTTCAGCCAGTCAGCCTGGCTTTGAGTCTAAGGCCCGACCTCATTATGATCCATTTCCTGCAGGACTTCGCATCAAGAGTTCCAGCGGTGAGTACCAGCTTAAAAACTCATAGGTGCGCCATGGTGTCTTCCACATACGCTTGGGGTCTTCCACGGGAAGGGAGCATCTGATAGGCACACACAATAACATTGTGGTTTAGATTATGTTTTCTTTTGGTATTGTTCAAATTAGACTTGATTAAATTGTTCTGTTAGTTGTGTCTCCGTAAAAGGGGCACTTGCAGATTTGTTCCCTCATGTGGACACTAGGGCAACCTATATTTGATTAACTAAATGAGGTAGTCCCTTTGTATGAGTGTGCATACAACCAGCAATCCTCTGCACTCATTTCCAAAGTTGCTTGGAAAAATACTAGGGGCCAGAATTACCCACCGCCTGAAACCAGGTGCACCTACTGTTTTTGATATGTTCTGACCGTCCCAATGCATGGGGCAGCCAAACCATTGAAATTCAGCACTTTGGGATTTTTTTGAGCAGGGTGGAAGTGGCCTCATCATCAGGGTGGAAGTGGGGCGGGGTGGAGTGGCCGTCACTAACGGGCCGAAGTGAAGGGACGGAGTGACCGATGCTGCAAGGCGCTAGCGCGTCACAACATCCCTCCCCATTAGTTGAAGAGGGCCGCTGCGAAATCTACAGCCAATTTAGTGGCAAACACTGGGCCACCAGGGAGGGTTTCGGCCAGGCCAGCAGCCTGGCTCCCAAGAGCAGCCGATCCCACAGACATAAGTGTCGACCCGACCTGGCAGTCGGCCGACAAAAAAAATAACATGATGTCACCAGCAGCACCACCTCCCCTTTAAGGTCGGCTGTGCCTCAAAGCCATAGAGTGTGTACCAACAGCAAAAGTTGTCGGAGCCACCAACCGACGGCGGGCCTCTCCCGAGGGGCAATTTCGGGAAGGGGTCCCCGCCAATCAGTAAGGGGTCAGCACGTGCATACCGCCGCCACTTTCAGGTGGCCAATGGCCTTATAGAAAGGGGCAATTTCTGTCCCTAGTCTCTAATCCTGCCCATTTGGGGTGCCGATGAAGGATTCCAGCAGAACTCGAACTTCTCTTTCAGATGCTGACCAAGCTGCTATAAACGTCCAGGGTTTTGTTCTGACTTCAGATTTTCAGCAGTCAGTTTTCTCCCTGTCTCGATGATGCTGTCTATGGCCACATTATTACAAGGGCCATACTTCGGGCATTCTGCTCAATATGCTTTCTCTGCTCACGAGAGAGCCGCAAGTCACACAACTCACACTTGTACAAAAGCAAAACACTGCAGATGCTGGAAACTGGAATAAAAACAGAAATGCTGGAAATCTCAGCGGGTCAGGCAGCATTTATGGAGATAAAAACAGAGTTAACATTTCAGGTCGATTCCCCTTGTCAGAACTGGAGAGTGTTCGGAAAGAACAGATTCTTAACCAGCACTGAAAGGGGGAGGGGAAGGACAAACAAAAGGGAAGGTCTGTGATCGAGTGGAAGACAGGAGAGATTAGCGAGACAAAAGGGATGATGGCCCAAATTCAAATGGTAATGCCAGGAGTTAGAAAAACATTAGTCAAGATAGGGTGTGAATAGTGGGATGGTACAGGAAAATACATCATTGGCAGATAACTCTATAGAGTTTTGAAATCAAATGACTAAATAGGGAAACAGCATTAAATGGAGCCCATAGCATGCTTAATGACAGTTTGGTGGAAAGAATTATGAAACCTGGAGCTGATTTGTGAACATTAAAACCAGTATCTACTCACCTCACCACCAGAACTGCATTTGTCCATTTATTAATTATCTTATTTATATTTCTTGGCTCCCACGTTAGCTGACACTGTTAACGGTTCTCTCTCTTCAGGTACTGTTCCCCTCCCTTTCAAATCTGCCGTCATCACCCCTTTGTCAAAAGCCCACCTTGACTCCTCTGTCCTTGCTAAGTACCACCCTATCTCCAACCTCCCTTTCCTCTCCAAAGTCCTTGAACATGTTGTCGCTTTTCAAAACCGTGCCCATCTTTCCTGGAACTTCGTGTCTGAATCCTCCAATCTGGTTTCTGTCTTTGCTACAACACTGAAACAGCACTTATCAAAATAACAAATGACATCCTATGTGACTGTGACCATATGAGCTATCCTTCCTAACCCTTCTGGACTTGTCTGCAGCCTGACACAGCCGATCACTCTATCCTTCTCCAACGCCTCTCCACCGTCGCCCAGCTGGGTGGGACTGCACTCACCTGGTTCCATTCTCATCTATCTAATTGTAGCCATACAATCACCTGCAACGGCTTCTCTTCCCGCTCCGCATCGTGACCTCTGGAGTCCCCTCAGGATCTTCCCTTGGCCCCTTCCTACTTCTCTGCTACATTATCTGAAAACATAACATCAGTTTCCACATGTACTCTGACACCATCCAGCTCTACCTCACCACCACTTCTCTCGACCCCTCCACTGCCTCTAATTTGTCATGCTGCTTGTCCGACATCCAGTTCTGGATGAGCAGAAATTTCCTCCAATGAAAAATTGGGAATTTGAAAGTCACTATCTTAGGCATCCGCCACCAACTCTGTTCCCTAGCCATTCATTGTCTGAGATTGATCCAGACTGTTCACAACCTTGGCATCCAAGTTGGCCTTGAACTGAACTTCCAGTCCCCATATCTTCCCCATCACAGACAGCAACTTCCTCCACCTACATAACTACGCCCGTCTCCGCCCTTGCCCCAGCTCATCCGCTGTTGAAACCCTCACCCATGCCTTTGTTACCTCGAGACTCAACTATTCTAGTGCTCCCCTGGCTAGCCTCCCACCTTGCACCCTCCGTAAACCTGAACTCATCCAAAACTCTGTAGTCCACATCCTAACTCGCACCAAGGTTTGTTCATCCATCACACCTGTGCTCGCTGACGTACATTGGCTCCCAGTCCCCTCAGCAACGCTTCGACTATAGAATTCTCAACTTTATTTTCAAATCCCTCCATGGCCTCATCCCTCCCGATCTCTGTAACCTTCTCCAGCCCTCCGACATCTCTACGCTCGTCCAATTCTGGACGCTTGTGCATCCCCGATTTTCATCACTCCGTGCCTTCAGTTGCCTGGACCCTAAGATCTGGAATTCCCTCCCAAAACCTCACTCCATTTCTCTCCTCCTTCAAGATGCTCCTTAAAACCTACCACATCTGTTCTAATATCTCCTTTTGTGGCTCGGTGTCAAATTATGTTTAATAACGCTCCTGTGAGACGCTTTGGGATATTTCCCTGCTTTAAAAGTACTATTATAAATGCAGGTTATTCTCATATTTCGTGCTAAGAAGTCAGTGAGAAACCTACTGCCTTGTTTTGGGCAATTGTTTCAGTTTTAACATCAAAGTGAGACATTGCTTTATACTACAATAACCTTGTCAGTTAAGAATGGAGGGAGCATTAACAACCAATCTAAAGGCTCAACACCATCATCTTACCAGTTGTGAATGTGGGCATAAAATCTTGCATTGAGTGCTCCAAGCTCTGATCCCACTAAAATGAAAGGACTCTGCAGCTTTGCTTGCTTGACAAGTCTGTGCAGATCGTCTACCATTCTTTAAAAAAAAAATTGAATTAACGCACGCTGGGATTAACAATTCTAAATACAGCTCATTATTAAAAATACAGTTCATGCATTTTATTCATTTCCCCTTTCCCTGTGATTGGAAGTATAAATGAGAAGTGAGCAGACAAATGGCATACAACAGTCTGCATACACAATTTTTAGACTTTTTCCATCACCCTTCAGCCCAAAAATGTGAGCGTGACAAGAACAACGGAGCGTCTGGGACCTTGGTGAGCGGTGGGACCAAGTGTCTCTCCTTAACGCATGAGACTTAAGGATTGAGAAAAAAGCAGAACGACAAACAGAAAAAGGGTGAATTGAAGTCATTTCAGGTACAGAAAGAGAAAGAGAGAGAGAGAAAGATTAAAGTGGTAAAAGAGAGACAGAAAGGAAAAGCAAGGGCACTTAATAAAATAATTTTAAAAACCTCTAGGAACAATTTACTACCTTCAGGAATGAGAGTCCACAGTTTCAATTGTTCCCTTTCTGGGCTGGAGAGGTTGGAGAGGCATTGCAGGAACCTAAATCTCCTTATTAAAAGGGTCCTTACATCATTAAGTACCAGCCCTAACTTTCTGCGGGATGTTTAATTGGTAATTAATGTACAAATACAGCAATTTCTTGACACTGGCAGGGAGATTGTCGGCGAGCTGCCGGTTTCGCAAGGCCAATGGCAGAGTGGTGGAAACCGTCCAGCAATTTGTGGCGATTCGTAACTCACAGGCACCTCTTCTTCGTCACAAACTGCAGGATCGCTTAAGTACCAATAACAGCGGGCATGTTTAACCCACTGTTATTTTGCCAGAAAATTCTGTCCCCAGTACTTTAAAATATCCCAAGTGAACCAAACAGACATAAATTCTGAATTCTGAAAACTTTTGCATGGGTCCATCGCCATTTTGGCTTTCATCATTCTAACCTGCGATTGGAATTGACACCCAGTGTCTGTCTCCAATACTATCCTTTGATCGAATCAACACCCAGTGTCTGTCTCTAATACTATCCTTTGATCGAATCAACACCCAGTGTCTGTCTCTAATACTATCCTTTGATCGAATCAACACCCAGTGTCTGTCTCCAATACTATCCTTTGATCGAATCAACACCCAGTGTCTGTCTCTAATACTATCCTTTGATCGAATCAACACCCAGTGTCTGTCTCTAATACTATCCTTTGATCGAATCAACACCCAGTGTCTGTCTCTAATACTATCCTTTGATCGAATCAACACCCAGTGTCTGTCTCTAATACTATCCTTTGATCGAATCAACACCCAGTGTCTGTCTCCAATACTATCCTTTGATCATGTATCTGGGCAGGCTGTATGTTGCTAAAGTTCCTCTCTCAGCCCCTCGGGAGCAACTCCCAGAATTGTTCAAATGGATCACACACTTTTATAAAGATCCATTTGGATCAGCACTCGTAACCTTTCCAAGTTCCTATTAGCTTGTTAGACCTGTAATCTAGGATTTCAACATTAAAATCAATGAATCTATTAGTGTAAGCGACACCAGCCAGATAAACTTTTGACGCTGCGCAGTGTTCATGACCCTCACATCACCACAAAAATGGGAGTCAATGAAACTTGATTTTTTTTACTAAAATAAATATGCCTGTTGTGCAAGGGATTTTTAACCATTTTTCCACAGAAAGGATTTGGATGTAATTTATATTGAAGTGTACTTTTTAAACTAAAGTGAGTTCACAAAGATTTAAAATCTACATGACAAGCAAATGCTGGAGCTGCTGCAACAAAGAGGGGATTGGTATGTGATTAAGAACATAAGAACATAAGAAATAGGAGCAGGACTAGGCCATATGGCCCCTTGAGCCTGCTCCGCCATTCAATACGATCATGGCTGATCTGATCATGGACTCAGCTCCACTGGGAATTAAACATACAGGGGTATCTGACGATTCGGAAAGATAGACAAGAAGGGAAAGGAGGTGGGGGTAGCTCTGTTAATAAAGGATGATATCAGGGCAGTTGTGAGAGATGATATTGGCTCGAATGAACAAAATGTTGAATCATTGTGGGAGATTAGAGATAGTAAGGGGAAAAAGTCACTGGTGGGCGTAATTTATAGGCCCTCAAATAATAACTTCACGGTGGGGCGGGCAATAATCAAGGGAATAACGGAGGCATGTGAAAAAGGAACGGCAGTAGTCATGGGGGATTTTAACCTACATATCGATTGTCAACTCAAATCGCACGGGGTAGCCTGGAGGAGGAATTCATAGAATGCATACAGGATTGTTTCTTAGAATAGTATGTTACAGAACCTACAAGGGAGCAAGCTATCTTAGATCTGGTCCTGTGTAATGAGACAGGAAAAATAAGCGATCTCCTCGTAAAAGATCCTCTCGGAATGAGTGATCACAGTATGGTTGAATTTGTAATACAGATTGAGGGTGAGGAAGTAGTGTCTCAAACGAGCGTACTATGCTTAAACAAAGGGGACTACAGTGGGATGAGGGCAGAGTTGGCTAAAGTAGACTGCAAGCACAGACTAAACGGTGGCACAATTGAGGAACATTGGAGGACTTTTAAGGAGCTCTTTCATAGTGTGCAACAAAAATATATTCCAGTGAAAAAGAAGGCCGGTAAGAGAAGGGATAACCAGCCGTGGATAACCAAGGAAATAAAGGAGAGTATCAAATCAAAGACCAATGCGTATAAGGTGGCCAAGGTTAGTGGGAAACTAGAAGATTGGGAAAATTTTAAACAACAGCAAAGAATGACTAAAAAAGCAATAAAGAAAAGAAAGATAGATTACGAAGGTAAACTTGCGCAAAACATAAAAACAGATAGTAAAAGCTTTTACAGATATATAAAACGGAAAAGAGTGACTAAAGTAAATGTTGGTCCCTTAGAAGATGAGAAGGGGGATTTAATAATGGGAAATGTGGAAATAGTTGAGACTTTAAACAATTATTTTGCTTCGGTCTTCACAGTGGAAGACACAAAAACCATGCCAAATATTGCTGGTCACAGGAATGTGGGAAGGGAGGACCTTGAGACAATCACTATCACTAGGGAGGTAGTGCTGGACAGGCTAATGGGACTCAAGGTAGACAAGTCCCCTGGTCCTGATGAAATGCATCCCAGGGTATTAAAAGAGATGGCGGAGGTTATAGCAGATGCATTCGTTATAATCTACCAAAATTCTCTGGACTCTGGGGAGGTACCAGCAGATTGGAAAGCAGCTAATGTAACGCTTCTGTTTAAAAAAGGGGGCAGACAAAAGGCAGGTAACTATAGGCCGGTTAGTTTAACATCTGTAGTGGGGAAAATGCTTGAAACTATCATTAAGGAAGAAATAGCAGGACATCTAGATAGGAATAGTGCAATCAAGCAGACGCAGCATGGATTCATGAAGGGGAAATCATGCTTAATCCCATTTACTGGAATTCTTTGAGGATATAACGAGCATGGTGGATAGACGTGTACCGATGGATGTGGTGTATTTAGATTTCCAAAAGGCATTCGATAAGGTGCCACACAAAAGGTTACTGCAGAAGATAAAGGTAGGCGGAGTCAGAGGAAATGTATTAGCATGGATAGAGAATTGGCTGGCGAACAGAAAGTAGAGAGTCGGGATAAATGGGTCCTTTTCGGGTTGGAAATCGGTGGTTAGTGGTGTGCCACAGGGATCGGTGCTGGGACCACAACTGTTTACAATATACATAGATGACCTGGAAGAGGGGACAGAGTGTAGTGTAACAAAATTTGCAGATGACCCAAAGATTAGTAGGAAAGCGGGTTGTGTAGAGGACACAGAGAGGCTGCAAAGAGATTTAGATAGGTTAAGCAAATGGGCGAAGGTTTGGCAGATGGAATACAATGTCAGAAAATGTGAGGTCATCCACCTTGGGAAAAAAAACAGTAAAAGGGAATATTGTTTGAATGGGGAGAAATTACAACATGCTGAGGTGCAGAGGGACCTGGGGGTCCTTGTGCATGAAACTCTTTTGAGTTTACCTGCGAAAACATAAAACATTAAACGGTGCCACCCGACCTGGGTGACACTCCAGACATTTACAAGGCCCTTTTTTTTTTTCCCCCCTTTTTTTTTGTGTTTTTCTTTTTTTGGTTTTTTTTTTTTGGGCACTAAAATCACAATTTTCCCCAGTGCCCCCTATAAAAGGGAAGGGGGACACTAAATGCACCGGCAATTAAAACAAATTAAACTTAAAAACGTAAAATCAAATTAAAATTTGGTTGCCGGGCGTGATGATGCACTCCAGTCCCTCCGGTGCCCACCTCTCGCGGAAGGCCGCGAGCGTACCGGTGGACACCGCGTGCTCCATCTCCAAGGACACCCTGGACCGGATGTAAGAGCGGAAGAGAGGCAGGCAGTCAGGTTGAACGACCCCCTCGACCGCCCGCTGCCTGGACCGGCTGATGGCACCCTTGGCCGTGCCCAGGAGCAGTCCTACGAGGAGGCCTTCGGACCTACCCGCTCCCCTCCGCACAGGGTGCCCAAAGATCAGGAGAGTGGGACTGAAGTGCAGCCAGAATTTCAGGAGCAGCCCCTTCAAATAATGGAACAGGGGCTGCAACCTTGTGCATTCCATAAAAACATGGAACACGGACTCCTCCAGACCGCAGAAATTGCAGGCGGCCTGGGAGTCCGTGAACCGGCTTAAAAATTTGTTGCACGGCACTGCTCCGTGCACCACCCTCCAGGCCAAGTCCCCGATGAATAGTGGGAGGACCCCTGCGTAGAGTGCCCTCCATCGGGGACCCCCGCCTCCTCCGGACGGCAAGATGGTACGCCATGGCGTGTCCGGACGGCCGGCGAGGATGGCAAAGTTGAGGGTGTGCAGGAGCAGCCCGTACAGGAAACCCCTCCGCGCGGAACTGAAAGGCACGGAGGGGATTTCCCCGAGGCGGCTCAAGTTGTGAGGCGCCGGCCCCCGAGGGAGGTTCCGGGGTTTGGCGCCGATGAGGAATTCCGTCCGGACGGGGGTCAGTTCGGACGGGATCTCCCCACGTGCTTGAGCCTCCTCGATGCACCTAACGGAGTCAGGGCCCAGAGCTGTTTTTAGCGACTCGATGGCATCGGCCGCATGGCGGACGTTGGCAGAATTAAGGCGCCGCGCCGGCGTGTCTGGCGCCATCCAGCCCGCTCCTCCGCCATCGAGCAGGTCCCTGACCCTGGTCACCTCACCAGCCACAGCCCTCTCTTCCGACCGCCACATAAAACCTCGGCCGTGGAGGTACGGATTCCCGAGCAGCGGTTCCTGCAGGACGGCCGCCACTCCAGCCGGAGGAGAGCTGCGCTTGGTGGAGACTTTGTTCCAGACCCTGATGAGTTCCCTGTAAAAGACAGGCAGCTCCCGGAGGGCGGTCCTGGCACCCCCCAAGTTCACAAACAGGAGCTGCGTGTCATAATTGAGGTCGCACTGCTGGCGGAAGAAATACCTCGCCAGAGCACACCACCTAGGAGGGGACTCGACGTAAAGGTATCTCTGCAGGGTCTGAGGACGGAAAGTCGCGAGCTGGGCGCTGACGCACACCAACGACTGACCGCCCTCCTCAAGCGGGAGACTCAAGACCGCGGCAGAGACCCAGTGCTTCCTGTTGTTCCAGAAGAAGTCCACCAGCTTCTTCTGTATCTTGGCGACAAACGCAAGGGGAGGGGTCAATCCTTGTGCATGAATCCCAAAAAAGTTAGTTTGCAGGCGCAGCAGGTAATCAGGAAGGCGAATGGAATGTTGGCCTTCATTGCGAGAGGGATGGAGTACAAAAAAGCAGGGAGGTCCTGCTGCAAACTGTATAGGGTATTGGTAAGGCCACACCTGGAGTACTGCGTGCAGTTTTGGTCACCTTACTTAAGGAAGGATATACTGGCTTTGGAGGGGGTACAGAGACGATTCACTAGGCTGATTCCGGAGATGAGGGGGTTACCTTATGATGATAGATTGAGTAGACTGGGTCTTTACTCGTTGGAGTTCAGAAGGATGAGCGATGATCTTAAAGAAACATTTAAAATAATGAAAGGGATAGACAAGATAGAGGCAGAGAGGTTGTTTCCACTGGTCGGGGAGACTAGAACTAGGGGGCACAGCCTCAAAATACGGGGGAGCCAATTTAAAACCGAGTTGAGAAGAAATTTCTTCTCCCAGAGGGTTGTGAATCTGTGGAATTCTCTGCCCAAGGAAGCAGTTGAGGCTAGCTCATTGAATGTATTCAAGTCACAGATAGATAGAATTTTAACTAATAAGGGAATTAAGGGTTACGGGGAGCGGGCGGGTAAGTGGAGCTGAGTCCACGGCCAGATCAGCCATGATCTTATTGAATGGCGGAGCGGGCTCGAGGGGCTAGATGGTCTACTCCTGTTCCTAATTCTTATGTTCTTACGTTCCCTGCCCGCTCCCCATAATCCCTTATCGATTAAGAAACATTATATTTCTGTCTCAAATTTATTTAATGTCCCAGCTTCCACAGCTCTCTAAGGCAGTGAGTCCCACAGATCCAGAACCCTCAGAGAAGGAAGTTCTCCTCATTTCAGTTTTAAATGGGCGGCCCCTTATTCTAAGATTTTGCCCTCTAGTTCTAGTCTCCCCTATCAGTGGAAACATCCTCTCTGTATCCACCTTGTCAAGCCCCCTCATAATCTTATACGTTTCGATAAGATCACCTCTCATTCTTCTGAATTCCAATGAGTAGAGGCCCAACCTCCTCAACCTTTCCTCATCAGTCAACCCACTTATCCCCCTCTCCGCAACACCCCCCCCCTCCCGCCACCCCCTCTCCTTCTCTGAACCTTCTCTGAACTGCCTCCGCAGCAAGTATATCCTTTCGTAAATATGGAAACCAAAACTGCACACAGTATTCCAGGTGTGGCCTCACCAATACCCTGTATAGCTGTAACAAGACTTCTCTGCTTTTATACTCCATCCCCTTTGCAATAAAGGCCAAGATTCCATTGGCCTTCCTGATCACTTGCTGTACCTGCATACTATCCTTTTGTGTTTCATGCACAAGTACCCCCAGGTCCCGCTGTACTGCGGCACTTTGCAATCTTTCTCCATTTAAATAATAACCTGCGGTGTGATTTTTTCTGCCAAAGTATATAACCTCATACTTTCTAACATTATACTCCACCTGCTAAATTTTTGGCCACTCACTTAGCCTGTCTATGTCCTTTTGCAGATCTTTTGTGTTCTCCTCACACATTGCTTTTCCTCCTATCTTTGTATCATCAGCAAACTTGGCTACGTTACACTCGATCCTTTCTTCCAAGTCATTAATATAGATTGTAAATAGTTGGGGTCCCAGCACTGATCCCTGCGGCACTCCATTAGTTACTGATTGCCAACCAGAGAATGAACCATTTATCCCGACTCTCTGTTTTCTGTTTGTTAGCCAATTCTTTATTCTGTTTGTTACCCCCAACCCTGTGAACTTTTATCTTATGCAGTAACCTTTTATGTGGCACCTTGTCAAATGCCTTCTGGAAGTCCAAGTACACCACATCCACTGGTTCCCCTTTATCCACCCTGTTCATTACATCCTCAAAGAATTCCATCAAATTTGTCAAACATGACTTCACCTTCATAAATCCATGCTGACTCTGCCTGACTGAATTATGATTTTCCAAATGCCCTGCTACTGCTTCTTTAATAATGGACTCCAACATTTTCCCAACCACAGATGTTAGGCTAACTGGTCTATAGTTTCCTGCTTTTTGTCTGCCTCCTTTTTTAAATAAGGGCATTACATTTGCAATTTTCCAATCGGCTGGGACCTCCCCAGAATCCAGGGAATTTTGGTAAATTACAACCAATGCATCCACTATCCCTGCCACTACTTCTCTTAAGACCATAGGATGCAAGCCATCAGGTCCAGGGGATTTATCTGCCTTTAGTCCCATTATCTTACTGAGTACCACCTCCTTGATGATTGTGATTGTGTTAAGTTCCTCCCCCGCCCTATAGCCCCTTGACTATCCACTGTTGGAATATTGTTAGTGTCCTCTACCGTAAAGGCTGATACAAAATATTTGTTCAGAGTTTCTGCCACCTCCATGTTCCCCATTACTAATTCCTCGGTCTCGTCCTGTTCTAACTCGAATGAACTCACTCAAGAGGTAAAAATACAGCTGAACAAGTTACACGAGTGGATTGCCTATCCACTCTCACGTGCTTCCAGCAACTTAAGGCTGGAAGGAACTGAATTCATGTACACACGGCATGGGATGGGATGGGGTGGTCCGGTTAGCTTGGATAAATGTGTAAATACATAACTCTTGGCGGATTGGGGAAAGCCCAGCTCTGACTGAGGTGTTTAAGATGATTAACAATGGAAAAACTATTTCCTCTGGTCGAGGAGTCCAGAACAAGGGAGCAGAGATCAGTGGTGAATGGTTGTTTGCCAGACTGGAGGGAAGTGTCCAGTGGTGTCCCCCGGGGTATTAGGACCACTGCTCTTTTTTATATGTATTAATGACCTGAACTTGGATATACAGGGCACAATTTCAAGGATGCGTTTATTTGTACTAACTGAATTGCAGTCGTTTGCCTGATTGGCTCTCCATTATCCAATGACCTTGGAGGATAAGCCACACCCTGAATTATCTCTGGAATGTGTGAATGGAATTGCCCAGCCGAACTTTGCACATTGTAACATGATCCATTTGGACTTCAGAAGTCAGAAAGGACGCATTCCTCCCCCAGCCGAAGTCCCTTACCCCAGCACAAGTGCTGCCTCCCCCAGCTGAAGTCCCTTACCCCAGCACAAGTGCTGCCTCCCCCAGCCGAAGTCCCTTACCCCAGCACAAGTGCTGCCTCCCTCAGCTGAAGTCCCGCCTCTTATCCCAGTGCAAGTGCATCCCACTGACCCCAGAACAAGTGCATGGCTCCCCCAGCCGAAGAACCTTACCCCAGTGCGTGCATCCCTCCACCAGTCAAAGTCCCTTACCCAAGCGCAGGTGCTTGACCTTACCCCGGCACCCCCCCCCCGCCATACATTGTGTGCGGTATGAAGTGAATAGTGTCAGTGTCATGACTTCTCGATTTCATCCACTCCAATGATGTCGGGTGTGGGTGTAAAGGTGGTTGGAAGGACTTAATTTGTCACCCCTGAGTTCCCTCTCTTTCCCCCCCGCCACCCCACCTCACCCAGCCAGGCTCTCACTCTCTCTCTCTCTCTCTCTCCTAACCCCTCACATAACCAGGCTCTCTCCCCCCCACCCAAGCAGGCTCTATTCCCCAACACCCCCCACCCCAAGCAACCAGGCTCTGTCTCCCCCGACAACCAGGCTCTCTCCCTCCCTCAAACCAGCTCTCTCCCGCCCCCCGTGACAACCAGGCTCTCTTCTCCCCCCGCATCCCTGCAAACAGGCTCCCTCTCCCCAACCCCCCTCAACCAGGCTCTATCTCTCTGTTCTTCAACCCCCCCCACCCCCCGGCCCCCCAACCAGGCTCTCCCCCCACCTGCAAACCAGGCTCTCTCTCCCACCCCCGCCTCCCCCCTCAACCAGGCTCTCGCTTCCCCCCCGGAAGCAGACTAGTTTCCTCAGCAGCCCCCACCGCCACAACCAGACTTTCTTTCCCCCGGCTCCTCCCCACCTCAACCAGGCTCTCTGCTCCCCCACCCCTTCATCCAGCTCAGTCCCCCAACCACCTTCCCCTGCCTCTCCCCTAACAAGGCTCTCTCTTCCACCCCTCCCCGCAACCAGGTTCACTCTCCCCCTCACCCCAACCACACCCTCTCCTCCCCACGCCCCAAACAGGTTCACTCTCCCCCTCACCCCAACCACACCCTCTCCTCCCCACGCCCCAAACAGGTTCCCTCTCCCTCTCCTCCTCCTCGCACCCACCATTTCAACCAGGCTATCTCTCACCCACCCCCCAACACCCAGATTCTCTCAACCCCCCCACCCTCCCCTCCCCGCCCCAACCAGGCGCTCTCCACCACCCGCACCCCCCACAATCGGCATCTCTCGCCCTCCCCTCCACCAACCAGGCTTTCTCTCTCTCAACAGCCCCACCACCCCCCAACCAGGCTCTCTCTCTCCTCCCCCCCCCTCCATCAACCAGGCTCCACCCCCCTCACCCCCAATCAACCAGGCTCTCTCTCTCTCCCCTCCAATCCCTCCCCCGCCCCCCACCCCCCACAACAACCAGGCTCTCTCTCACCCCTCGCTCCCCCAACCAGGCTCTCTATATTCCACCCAAACCAGGCTCCCCTCTCCCCCCCCGACACCCGCACCCAACCAGCCCCTCGCCCCCCTTCCCCCCCCAACCAGGCTCTCTCTTTCCCCCCCCTCCAAACAGACTCTCTCTCTCCCCCCCCAACCCCCGCCTCCAACAAGGCTCCCTCTCTACCCCCCCCCCACCCAACCAGGCTCTCTCCGCCCCCCCCCTCCCCCCCGCCAAACAGGCTCTCACCCACCCCCCCCGCAACAACCAGGCTCCCCTCTCCACCCCTCCTCTCCCCGCAAACCAGGCTCTCTCTTTCTCGCCCCCCCACCTCCCGCAACCAGGCTCTCTCCCCCTCACCCCCCCCCGCCAACAATGCTCTCTGTCTTCTCCCAACCCCCAACCAGGCCCTCTATTCCCCCTAACCACACTCTCACCTCCCCCCACCCCAAACACGCCCTCTCTCCCCTCCCCCTCACCCCCCCATTTCAACCAGGTTCTCTCCACACCCCCGACAACTAGGTTCTCTCAACCCCAGCACTCCCTCCCCGCCCTAACCAAGCTCTTTCTCTCTCTCCCCTCCCACCCCCACCCCCCCTTCCAGCAACCAGGCTCTCTCCACCACCTGCACACCCCCACAACCGGGCCCTCACCCCTCCCCCCCCACCCCCGCAACAATTGGGCTCTCTCTCACCCCTCCCTCCCCAACCAAACTCTCTTCCCCCCGCTCCCCCCCCCCCACTCAACCTGGTCCCCCTCTCTCCCCCCACCACCCCACTCAACCAGGCTCTCTCTCTCTGCCCTCCCCCGCAACCAGACTCTCTTATCTCTCTACCCCCTTCACCCCGCAACCTGGCTCTTGCTCTTTCCGCCGCCCCCCCCGCCCTCCCCCGTCAAACCACTCTTTCTCTCCCCCCGCCCCCCCAACCAGGCTCTCTTTCCCCACCGGAGTAGAATTCCTCTTTGGTCTCGTCTGTAGCATCCAGTGTTGGGGCGTATGCGCTGAAGACCGTAGCGCACTGGTTCCTGAGCCGAAGAGTCATGAGGCGTTCGTTTATCCCGCAAGGGGAGTCTGAGACGGCGAAGTCTACCCCATGGAGGCGGCGATCTTTTTCTGGTTTGCCTTTCCATAAGAAAGTGTAGCCACCACCTTGTTCTTTGAGCTGGCCTTCCTCTGCCCGCCGGGTCTTACTTAGGGCGGCAATGTCTATATTGAGTTCCCGTGCAACGATAGCGGTGCGGCGTTCCGGTCTGTCGCTGTTGGGGTTGTCCATGAGGGTCCCGACGTTCCAGGTCCCGAACTTCATCTTCAAGTAGAGAAGATGCCTGTGCATGAATTATTTTAACGTGGAGTGGCCATTGCATATCGGCTACCACATAGGCTTGACAGTGCAAGGCCTTGGTCCAGTGGCAGGCTCTGCTGTATGGGGCTAGTGCATACACACACGCATACTCCTACTGTCCTCCTTCCTCCTTCCCGTAGGGCCTCAATCCCTGGGATCAGTAGGCTGCATCACCCGCACCATGACAGGAGCTGCCAACTACTGGACGGACCACTGCCTAATTCGTTCTGTCATCACCATCGACATTGCCCCAACACAGCGACGGCAACAGAAATAATGCCGCGGGAAAATCAATGCCGAAGCACTCAAAGATCCTGCTAAGAAAGCCCTATTCAGCCAGCACCCCGCTACCAACCTGACGACTCCCAGTGACCCAGAGCGTCTACAGTGCCTGGTCTGCCCTCAAGGCCTCCATAATCAGCACCTGTGAAGAGACGTTCAGTCACTCTACCAAGAAACACCAAGACTGGTTCGACGAGAATGACCAGGAGATCCAGGAGCTAATATGCTGCAAGCGCAAGGCTTTCTTGGACTTGAAGCAGCAACACAACTCGAGGGCAAGAAAGCAGCTCTACAGACATCTGAAGGCTGAGGTCCAACATAAAACCCGTAACCCAAACAACAGATGGTGGGTGGAGAAAGCTCAACAAATCCAGCAGCTAGCCGACAACCATGACGGCGAGGATTCTTCAGCGCAATCAAGACAACCTACGGCCCAAGCACCCAAGGCCCTACCCTATTGCTGGCCAAGAACGGAGAGATGCTCATCAAGGACAGAGAGGCAGTCAGTGCCCGCTGGAAGGAACACTTCCGAGGATCTCCTCAATCGAGACTCTATCTTCGACGTGAGTGTCCTCGACTCCATCCCACAGCATGCCACCCGCCACCATCTCAGCACAACCCTAGCCCGAGGTTGAAAAGGCCATTCGATAACTGAAGAACAAGTCATCAGGAGCAGATGGAAGCCCCGCCGAAGTACTAAAACATGGCGGAGAAGCATTACTGGCGTGGATCCATGACCTCATCTCACACATCTGGAAGGAGGAGATCATGCCAGGAGATCTCAGAGATGCTGTAATTGTGACCATCTTCAAGAAAGGTGACAAGTCTGACTGGTAACTACAGAGGAATCTCCCTGCGGTTGACCACCGGAAAAGTCATCGCAAGAATCCTCCTGGATCGCCTTCTCCCTGTGGCTGAAGAGCTCCTCCCAGAGTCGCAATGCGGATTCTGCCCACTAAGGGGCACAATGGACATGATCGTCACCATGCGGCAGATACAACAGAAATGCAGGGAACAACACCAACCCTGGTACATGGCCTTCTTTGACCTCACAAAAGCCTTCGACACTGTCAACCGTGAGGGATTATGGAGCGTTCTTCTCAGATTCGGCTGCCATCAAAAGTTTGTCACCATTCTCCGCCTGCTCCACGATGACATGCAAGCCGTGATCCTGACCAACGGATCCACCACAGACTCATTCCAAGTTCGAACCAGGGTCAAGCAGGGCTGCGTCATCGCTCCAACGCTCTTCTCGATCTTCCTTGCTGCAATGCTCCATCTCACCCTCAGCAAGCTCCCCGCTGGAGTGGAGCTAAATTACAGGACAAATGGGAATCTGTTCAATCTCCGCCGCCTCCAGGCCAGGTCCAAGGTCGTCCCATCCTCTGTCATCGAACTACAGTACGCAGATGATGCCTGCGTCTGCGCACACTCGGAGGCTGAACTCCAAGCCATCGTCAACACGAGAGCATGGGCCTTACACTAAACACCCGTAAAACAAAGGTCCTCCACCAACCTGCCCTTGCCACAACTGCCTTCTGGTTATCAAAATCCACAATGAGGCCTTAGACAACATGGACCATTTTCCATACTTCGGGAGTCTACTGTCAACAAGGGCAGACATCGACGACGAGGTCCAAAAGCGCCTTCAGTGTGCCAGTGCAACCTTCGGTCACCTGAGGAAGAGAGCGTTTGAAGACCAGGACCTCAAACCCGGCACCAAGCTCATGGTCTACAGAGCAGTGGTGATACCCACCCTCCTATATGGCTCAGATACATGGACTATGTACAGCAGGCACCTCAAAACACTGGAAAAGTACCACCAACGTTGCCTCCACAAGATCCTACAAATCAAAGAGGATAGATGCACCAATGTCAGTGTACTTACTCAGGCCAATATCCCCAGCATCGAAGCACTGACCACGCTTGATCAGCTCCGCTGGACGGGCCACATCGTCCGCATGCCTGACACAAGTGCTCTACTCGGAGCTCCGACATGGCAAGCGAGCTCCAGGTAGGCAGAGGAAACGCTTCAAGACACCCTCAAAGCCTCCTTGAAAAAATGTAACATCCCCACCGACACCTGGGAATCCCTGGTCCAAGGCCGTTCAACATGGAGGAAAAGATTCCAGGAGGGCGCTGAGCACCTCAAATCTCTTCGACGAGAGCATGCAGAAACCAAGCGCAGATAGCGGAAGGAGCGTGCAGCAAACCAGGCTCCCCACCCATCTGTTCTTTCAACCACTGTGTGCCCCACCTGTGACAGAGACTGTAGGTCCTGCATTGGACTCTTCAGTCACCTGAGAACTCATTTCTAGTGTGGAAGTCATCCTCGACTCCAATGATATCTTGCAATCTTGTAAAAATGATGACTAGTCTGACAGAATGGTATTTATTGCCTGTCGGGAGAAGGTGAGGAAACATGATAGGCATTCCACATCATCTCTTAGACACAGTACAGGTGCAACGTCCCGAATCCGGAACTCCGAAAATGTCCAAAAAACGGACTTTTTGCGCATAGCTGTTAGAGTCGTCCGGAAGTATTATACAAAAACCAGACATTTTTGAGGCAAAACCCAAAATCCGGTACGGATTCGATCGAGGATTCTAGACAAAAAAATCAAGTATGAAATCCAGAATCGACCGAATCCATGCCGGATTTCGGGTTTTGCCAGATTTCGGACCTCGCTGGTCAAAATCCGGCACGGATTCAGTCGAGGATTCTGGATTTCAGACTATTGATTTTCTTGTCTGAGATCCGGAAAAACCCAAAAACCAGAATGGAGTCAGTCCCGAGGATTCAAGATTTCGGACGTTGTAACTGTACCATACCTCATGCCAAAACTATGAGATGGGATGTGCTAAAATACACAATTAAACGAAAGTGCAGACGATTCACTCATTGCTGCCTAAATAGTCAATGTTATTTCTTGCACAAATCCAGATCAAGGTTCTTCCAATGGCTCAGCTCATTTATCAGTCAGTACCATAGCCGCACAGAAGGTCTCGGGTTCCATGCCTGCTCTGTGCAGTTAGCCCATCTCAGCAGGAGAACTATTACCATGGCCTTGCTGCCCCTGGGGAAATACCCTGGCATAACAAAAATCTCTCCATCTCATGTTTGACATTTTCAACTGACCCCCAGTCTCAACATGGTTTTGGAGAGAGTTCCAGATTTCCACTACCCTTTGTGTGAAGAAGATCTTCCCAACATCACCCCTGAACGACCTAGCTCTAATTTTAAGGTCCCAGCCCCTTGTTCTGGACTCTCCCCACCAGAGGAAATAGTTTATCTTTATCTACCCGATCAAATCCTTTAATCATCTTAAACACCTCAATGAAATCACCCCTTAATCTTCTGCACTACACAAGACCAGTCTATGCAACCTGTCTTCATAATTTAACCCTTTTAGCCCCAGTATAAAATAGTTTATGATTATTTACTTAACTATTATAATGTAAATAAGAAAGGAATACCAAAGGTGGGCCAATTAAAACCAAAATAAACTACAGGTATGATGATCTTATGGGCTGAACTGCATTCTAAAATGTATTACTGGTAAATAATAATGGTTAAAGACAGACAACAGTCTCAAAACATAAAACTCAAATAAAAAAATATTGCCAAATTACTGGCAGGTTTTTTTTTCATTTCAACTTAACCATATCAAAGTATTACTTATCCTACAAAGATTACCTTCCAGTCGTTGACCCCCTCCACAGCTTATCCATGCCAGTTGGTTCATTCTGGAACATTCTCTTACTGAAGCCAAGTCCAGCTCTGTCATATATGCACGCCTGCAGGATAAGAGAAAGTATATGACATATTGCAATGGAGAGGATATCATGTGTCTAATCAATTACATCAAGGGGGAGAAATTCCCCTCCAGTGTTTCCGCCCGGGGTGTAACGGTTCCCACAAAATTGCACGAGAGTTACTGGAGGCGCAAAACCAGTAGTGCCATGCCCCCGCTGGTAGTGCCCAAGGTCGCTGCACTTCCGCCGATGACATCATCGCCGTGCGCGGCAACCCCTTTTTGCCCTGATGTCAGTGTCAGCCTCGCGGGTCGCGAACCGCGCCGCACTCGGCTCGCAGGGCGAAATTTAACGGGGAGGTGCGCACCGCTATTATGCGCTGCCCTCCAACTTACCGATCCAGCCACTGTGCTGATTCTCGCGGGGTCCGTGTCGCAATTGTGCAGCCCAGCACTCCGTTTCCCTGTAAACTCTGCAAAGCTCAGTGTGCCTCCGCTTTAACGCAAGGGGAGGCCCCTTGGAACGCGTTAGCGCTATGCAGAAAGGCCGTGTAGCGCTCCAATCTTTGCCAGGGTAGTGCCCCCGAGCCGGCCCTTGGCAAGAAGTGGAATGCCCTGCGTTACGCTCCACTTCCTCTCGAGGGTGGTAAGCCCAATTTTACTTCCAAGGTGTGACTTCAGAATGTCTGGCTTCGCAAAGGGTAGCGCCCTCAAATGGGGCAATATGCAATTCCGGCCAAATGTTTATTATCTGTATGGTAGCCTAGTGGTTATGTTACTGGACTAATAATCCAGAGACGTGAGTTCAAATCCCACCACGGCAGCTGCGGAATTTAAATTCAGTTAATTAAATAAATCTGGAATAAAAAGCTAGCATCAGTTATGGTGACGATGAAACTACCGGATTGTTGTAAAAACCCATCTGGTTCACTAATGATCTTTAGGGAAGGAAACCTGCCGTCATCACCCTGTATGGCCTACATGTGACTCTAGACCTACTGCCCTCTGAAATGGCCTAGCAAGCCACTCAGTTGTGTAAGGCGGCTCACCACCACCTTCTCAAGGGCAATTAGGGATGGGCAATAAATGCCGGCCTTGGCAGCAACGCCTACATCCCATGAACGAATAAAACTCCTTATATGGGATGTGGCTAAGTAACATTCATTCAATCATCTATACTGTAGCCTGAAACTGGCCTCAAACCATACGGCGTATCTGAGGAAAGACCAGAGCCACAGTAATAAAGAGCAAATGCTCTCACTGCCCAAGCTCCAAATGAAAACATCTGCATAAATGAAAATAAATATTCTGCAAACAAGCGCAAAAGAAACAAACTAAGTTTGCTCAAAATCCATTTTCCTAAACTCCATCCACAGTGTTGGTAAACACAGATGAAATGTTTGATCAGGTAACTTCTCATTCGCCATTCACCAAGCAAAGACATTATTAATCTGTATGGACATCCAAACTGTGAGAAACTGACAGATTACATTTGATTTGTCAGCACAACAATTGACCTTAAACAGGATACATATATGGATGAGAAAGGTTGCTGTGCGACTAGGAGTATTGTGATCACATACCCAACAAATGCATCTATTACTCATTAATTATGTATTGATCAGAAATGCAATTATGATCTGCATTCCAAATTAGCCACATGTGGATAAGGTATTGGACAATACTAGCCTGTTGCAACAATCCCTGATTTTTCTTCCCACTCTGTATGAAATATTTTGACTCCTCTCACTCAGCATGCATGATCGAGAACTGAATGGTGAGGGGTGATTGCCGGACCTGAATCTATGGCCAACTGCACTACATGAAATAATACATATTTTTCTAAAAATAGAATAAAATGCTGTAAGACGTGTCGATCTTGCCCCGTCTAACAGTATATAGAGTTCGGAACTGTAGTGGAACAGACAACTCGAGGCAAAAGACTTCAGAGTAACTTTTCTTTACTTAAAATCAATCTATGATTACAAGCAAGTACAAGCATACATACGTACTAACACCTGTGAGTGGCCAGTTCAGCAGTGACTAGACGGCTCTTCTTCCTGTGTGACCGGTCAAGTCGCCCGACTCACTGCAGCAGCTCCCAGCGTTTTATGAACTGTGTCCTTTATACCCAAAATTTGGCAGGCCTCCCAATGCATACATGTCTCAGACACGTTGGCTATTGTTCAATCACTGGCATCTCTTCTGTCTCAGACCACGTTGACTATTGTTCAATCAGTTTATAACAGCTTAAAGGTTTGTTTTTGCGGAAGTCTTGAAGTCATGCAGATTGTCCCAACCGTAGATTTGTAAACCCCAGCAGTTCTATCTTTATGGCGTTTGCCCAGCAACATGGCTTCCTAGCCTCTCAAAGCATGCTGGTACATCAAATTCAGTCAAGTTACAATGAACAGCGCTGATGTATTTTACAGAGCAAGTACTCAACACAGAGAAAGGAAGGCCAAACTACATAAAAATAATGGGCTTGATTTTGTAGGTAAAGTAATGCTGTGACAACGACGCACGCCTTTATTAATGCACAAATTGGCCAGCAAGTTCAGGGGATTTAGAGGCGATTTGATAGATGTTTTCAAGATAGTAAAGGGAACAGATAAGATAGAGAGAAACTATTTCCGCTGGTTGGGGATTCTAGGACTAGATGACGTAATCTAAAAATTAGAGCCAGCCTTTCAGGGGTGAAATTAAGCAACACTTCTGCACTCAAAGGGTGGTAGAAGTTTGGTACTCTCTTCCGCAAACGGCAATTGATGTCAGATCTATTGATAATTTTAGATTGATAGCTTTTTGTTAACCAAGTGTATTAAGGGATATGGGCCAAAGGCGGGTATATGGAGTTAGGTCATGATCAGCCATGATCTTATTGAATGGCAGAACAGTCTCGAGGCCTACTCGTGTTTCTATGTTCCACTAGATTTACACATTAATTGCCCATTAAACTCGCTGGAACGTCAGGACCCTCATGGACAACCCTAACTGCAACAGACCAGAATGCCACACCACTATCATTGCCCGGGAAAACAAGCGCTTCGACGTAAGACATCGCCACCCGAAGTGAGACCTGGCAGGCAGGGGAATGCCAGCTCAAAGAACAAGGTGGTTGTTACACCTTCTTCTAGAAAGGCAAACCAGAAGAAGAATGCCGCCTCCATGGGGTTGGCTTCGTGGTAAAAAACGTGCTAGTGGGCTGTCTCAAGAGACTTCCCTTGTGGGATAAACAAACGCCTCATGACCCTTCGGCTCACCCTAGCCCGGAAGCAGTACGCTACGGTCAGCAGTGCATATGCCCCAACAGTGGAAGCTACAGACGAGACCAAAGAGGAATTCTACTCCAGCCTCGAACAATCCCGACAATCTGATCCTCCTTGGCAACTTCAACGCCAGAGTCGGAAAGGATACTGGGAAGGGGTTAAGGAAAGCCAACTTCAATGGCACCCTCCTCCTGACGAACTGCTTAGAGCATGGCCTTGTCATAACCAGTACACTGTTCCATCAGAAGGACAAATATAAAGCTTTATGGCAACACCATCGCTCCAAGCACTGGCATCTGCTAGACTACGTAATCGTCCAAGTGAGGGATCGCAAGGACGGAGCAACACCCGTGCCATGACAGGAGCTGACGACTGGACGGATCGCCGCCTAATTTGTTCTGTCATCACCATCAACATTGCCCCAAAACAGCTATGGCAACAGAAACAATGCCGCAGGAAAATCAACGCTGGAGCATTCAAAGATCCTGCTAAGAAAGCCCTATTCAGTCAGCGCCCCGCTACCAACCTGACGACTCCCAGTGACCCAGAGTGTCCACAGTGCCTGGTCTGCCCTCAAGGCTTTCCATAATTAGCACCTGTGAAGAGACGTTCAGTCACTCAACCAGGAAACATCAAAACTAGTTCAGTGAGACCAACCAGGAGATCCAGGAACTAATATGCTGCAAGTGCAAGGCATTCTTGGACTGGAAGCAGCAACACAACTCGAGGGCAAGAAAGCAGCTCTACGGACGTCTGAAGGCCGAAGTCCAACAGAAAACCTGCGACCCAAACAGATGGTGGGTGGAGAAAGCTCAAGAAATCCAGCAGCTAGCCGACGACCACGACATGCAAGGATTCTTCAGCGCAGTCAAGACCACCTACGGCCCAAGCACTCAAGGCCCTACCCCACTACTGGCCTAGAACAGAGAGGTGCTCATCAAGGACAGAGAGGCAGTCAATGCCCGCTGGAAGAAGCATTTTGAGTCTCTGTCTTCGATGTGAGTGTACTCGACTCCATCCCACAACATGCCACCTGCCACCATCTCAGCACAACCCCAGCCCGGCACGAAGAGCATATGAAGCACTAAAACATGGCGGAGAAGCATTACTGGCGTGGATCCATGACCTCATCTCCCTTATCTGGAAAGAGGAGACGCTGTAATCGTGACCATCTTCAAGAAAGGTGACAAGTCCGACTGGTAACTACAGCGGAATCTCCCTGCTGTCGACCACCGGGAAAGTCACTGCAAGAATTCTCCACAATTGCCTTCTCCCTGTGGCTGAAGAGCTCCTCCCGGAGTCGCAATGCGGATTCTGCCCACTGAGGGGCACAATGCTCATGATCTTCACTATGCGGCAGATACAAGAGAAATACAGGGAACAACACCAACCCCTGTACATGGCCTTCTTTGACCTCACAAAAGCCTTCGACACTGTCAACCGTGAGGGATTATGGAGCGTTCTTCTCAGATTCGGCTGCCCTCAAAAGTTTGTCACCATTCTCCGCCTGCTCCACGATGACATGCAAGCCGTGATCCTGAGGTGGAGGGGGGTGGGAGAGAGGGGAGGGAGGAGAGAGGGAGGGGAGAGAGGGTGCGGAGAGGGGAGGGGGAGAGAGGGGATGGGGAGAGAGGGGAGGGGGGAGAGAGGGGAAGGTGGAGAGAGGGGAGGGGGAGGGGGGAGAGAAGGGAGGGGGAGGGGGGAGGAGAAGGGAGGGGGAAGTGGGGGGAGAGAAGGGAGGGGGAGGGGAGAGAGAAGGGAGGGGGAGGGGAGAGAGAAGGAAGGGGGAGGGGAGAGAGAAGGGAGGGAGAGAAGGGGAGGGAGGGAGGGGTGGAGAAGGGTAGGGAGGGGGGAGAGAAAGAGAGGGGGGAGAGAAGGGGAGGGAGGAGGGGAGAGAAGGGGGGAGGGGGAGAGAAGGGGAAGGAGGAGGGAGGAACGGAAGCGGGGGAGGGAGGAGAGAAGGGAGGGAGGGGGAGAGAAAGGGGGGGAGGGGAGAGAGAAAGGGGGGAGGGGGGGAGAGAAAGGGGGGAGGTGGGAGAGAAAGGGAGGGAGGGGGAGAGAAGGAAAGCGGCGGGGGGAGAGAAGGGAGGGGGATGGGGAGAGAAGGGAGGGGGAGGGGGAGAGAAGTGAGGGGGAGGGGGAGAGAGGGGAGGGGGGAGAGAGGGAGGGAGGGGGAGGGGAGAGGGGGTGATAGGGGTGGGGGTGAGAGAGGGGGGGAGAAAGGGGGGGAAGAGGGGGGGAAAGGGGGGAGAGAGGAGGGGGGAGAGAGGGGAGGGGGGGAGAGAGGGGAGGGGGGGAGAGAGGGGAGGGGGGGAGAGAGGGGAGGGGGGGAGAGAGGGGAGGGGGGGAGAGAGAAGGGAGGGGGGGAGAGAGAAGGGAGGGGGGGAGAAGGGGGTGAGAAAAGGGAGGGGGGGTTGGGAGAGAAGGGAGGGGGGGTTGGGAGAGAAGGGAGGGGAGGGGGGAGAGAAGGGAGGGGGAGGGGGGAGAGAAGGGAAGGGGAGGGGGGAGAGAAGGGAAGGGGAGGGGGGAGAGAAGGGATGGGGAGGGGGGAAGAGAAGGGAGGGGGAGGGGGGAAGAGAAGGAGGGGGAGGGGGAGAGAAGGGAGGGGGAGAGGAGAGAGTAGGAAGGGGAGGGGAGAGAGAAGGGAGGGGGAGGGGGAAGAGAATGGGGAGAGAAGTGGAGGGAGGGAGGGGGGGAGAGAAGTGGAGGGAGGGAGGGGGGAGAGAAGTGGAGGGAGGGAGGGGGAGAGAAGTGGAGGGAGGGAGGGGGAGAGAAGTGGAGGAGGGAGAGAGGAGAGGAGGAGAGAAGGGGAGGGATGTGGGGAGAGAAGGGGAGAGAAGGGGAGGGAGGGGAGAGAAGGGGAGGGAGGGGGAGAGAAGGGGAGGGAGGGGGGGAGGAGAAGGGGAGGGAGGGGGGAGAGAAGGGGAGGGAGGGGGGAGAGAAGGGAGGAAGGGAGGGGGAAGAAGAGGGGGAAGAAGGGAGAGAGGAGGGAGAAGGTGAGGGAGGAGGAGGACGAGATGGGGAGAAGGGGGGGGAGAGCATGGGGAGGGAGGTGAGAAGGAAAAGGGGAGGGCAGGGGGGGGGG